>NC_054537.1:63818644-64051144 GCF_017654505.1 Polyodon spathula
AAATGGGGCAGCAACCATTTCTGTTGAGAATTTTACCCTGTGGGAAACAAAATTACCATACAAGCATTAGTGTCCCCTTCCATCAGCTTCCATTTTATCATGTGTGCTTCAAAAATCATAATGATGGACAAGCGCACAGCAATACTGATCTGCTGTATACTCACAGAGGGGCAGCTCTTTATTAAGACACATTCTTTTTTGTGGCACTCAACCTCCCCCTTTACACAAGCACACAGTGTGCAGTTGACAGACGGCCACATTTCTCCATCCTTAAACAAACAAAGAAATAAAAAAAAATTAGTTTGTGTCATTCGTATTGATTATACAAAATACGAACTATAAAAAGCCAGTTTGTTTAGGGGTTAGAATAGGTGCTTTCAAACTAGAATGCCCAAACAGTGGTAACACTGTGTGTAGGCAATGCTCCAGAAATGTAATGATTTTGCAGTTTTCCTTCCCACTTACTCACCCTGTAGATTTTATTCCCAGACTGGCAAAACTTGACCTCCTCAACGGGAACATAAGAGACACAAGGCTCACAGCAGAGCTCTTTGTTGCTATGGCAACTCCCAGAATGAGAGCACTTCCTCTTACACACCACTGTGGAATTCTGGGATTGAAGAGAAAACCCTAGTCTTAGAATAAGGACAACTTGTTCTAGAATTACAGAAGGTAATGCTCATCATCTAAAACCAGTGCCTCTTTTTCACTTGTTTGTGGGCAACACTTTAGTGCATACAGCAAAAACTGTGAACTGTGAAAACTGTGAAGTACTGTGTGTACTTGTTTTTCAAATAAGATCAATTAAGTAGAATACACCTCAGGCTAGGGATTTGATGTGAAGGCCCCAGTATTCACCCTTTTAGATCTTATTAACATTTTTATGTATGTCACATTCACTGTTCATCTAAAACCGTACTATATGTTTTTTACCACGAGATGTGTAGCAAAGTCTGGGGAAAAGTGGTAGAAGGAAGGTACATAGGACATTGAGTGATGCAGAGTCTGTATCCTGTAGGTAAAGATCAGGTGAAACAAGAGGGAAAAGAAATGTAGCTCTACCATTTAAAAGTGAGTTAAATAACTACACTTCCCAGAATGCCTCAGCCAGCCTCACAATATAGACAGCTGTGGGTAACTGATGGGACCAGCACAGGTATAAAAGGACAGGTTAAACAGACCTTAGATGGTCATGCTACAGAGAGGACCTGTATGTACAAATATTGTAAAGGTTTTGGGGACCTGTTTTGCAGAGGTATATTTGTGTATTACTTGCATCAGCTGTCTTGGATTAGCTCACTGACTGGAAGTTAGGAAATTGAAATATAGTGTTTAGTTGTATTTTTATTTGTGTCTTAAAGATGCAGTGTGCTATCTGTCAAAGTGCCCTGCTGAACAAAAATAAACACACAGGTATTCTCTGTTAAACTATACGTTTGTTGTCCACATGTCCAATATCCACCACCATCGGTAGCAGAAACCCAGAAATTGTAATTTTATCTATGCTCCAGTGGTTTAAAAAGATTTGTGTTACTCCTGAAAAAGCCCAAATTCTCCTTTGCAAAGGAAATAAATCCTCTTGTTGAAATAAAAAGCTCTTAAGATTCAGGCAAATCCTGTGGATTATCCAAGCAGCAGCTCACCTTGCAGACACAAGAAGTGCAGTTGTCGTACGTGAAGGAGGTCCCATTCTCATACACCTCACTGTGAAACAAGCAGCTTCCAAGCAACAGATCAAATACTCTCCTTTGACCTAAAATATAAAAAAAAACAGAATTTGATTATGTCAATAGAATAAGAGTGTGTGTGTGCGCGTGCGTGCGTGCGTGTGAGTCTGGGTGTGTGTAACAGGCAGTGTTGTGTGATACACTGCCCTTATGGATTCTGTTCTGTCCCCTGTCAGTGAGATGAGATGAGGTGAGGTAAAAAGCTCTAAAACCATGTTCTTTTGCATTCTGGTTAAGACCCTCACATGCGCTGCACGGGGTCACTGGTTCATGGCCATCCTCAGCCGTTACATATACAGCCAGCTTCACAGTTTTGTCCAAAATACATTGGTTGCAATTTTGATTACAGAGAAACATAACTATGTAATAACACATTAATAACTGGGTAACTACCAGTGTTTCTTGCACGTACTGTATGCGGTAACTACTGGTGGAGTAAATGTGTAGTTTCATAGAAACAGCCTGTGAGATGTTACCATGTATTTACAACTTGTAAAACATTGCTCACAAGGTAATTTCCATGAAAATACACAGTTACCTGTAATTACCTTATTAAAGCAGGAACCCTGAAGAAGGAAAAAAGCTGAAAAGTTTTTCAATACAACTCTTGATAATTACCTAAACATTTGGGGCAACACTGCCCTGGAGGTGTGTGGCTTAGGTGCTGGGGACAGGAAAGGACGGGACACACTTCCTTCACACAGTGAGTCCGACCTCCCTGGAAGAAAGCACAGCAAGTTACATACTACAGTTCCTACAATGTATCTTTGAGAGCACAGACAGGGTAACACGAATACAGCTCAAACCCTTCATGCGAGAAAACTTTGCAATATACTACCTGTGGCAGAGACAGGGTTAATGTCTCCGTCAGCAACCACAGGTGTGGCCACTCTCCAGTTAGTGCAGACTGGTGCTAATTGGGGAGTGTCCATCTGCATAAAAGCAGCCAGAAAGCCTGTGGTTGAGGAGTGGAGTAAGTGAGTGGTTTATGTGATCTGTGATCTGTGATCTGTGTGTTGCTGTTTTGTTTGTAAAAGTTCAGTGAAGGCTCTGCCCAGTCTGGACAAGTTTGGTGGTGTTTGTTAAAGCTTTATTTTGGCCTTTGTGCTCTTTTGTTTGTTATTTGTGTTATGCTGTTTATTAAAGTGTCTATCATCTAGCGCTTTTCACGCAGTTCATAAGTCTCTGAGTCTTTTTCCTGCCGCTACCCTGCTACGCTACCCCTTTTAACAAAACATGTTTGGAGAAGTGCTCAGCTCCTGTTTTCCCAATTCATTTACACCTTAATGTGGAGGTGTGTTATTGTATAAACACTACATCAGCACATTTACTCCCACCGTCATTCTCTACTCTGACCGCTCGTGGCTTTCAGACTTTTCCAACTAATCAGTGATAGATTAAATGGTAGCCAGATTAGCCCACTGTGATTATGATTAGTATGCTTTCAGACGGGCACACCCACTGTATAATGCTGGCCCTTTGGCAAGATGCTGGTTATTGGTCTCATTTCTGAGGCAGCATGAGTAAACAGCCTTGGAACAAAGTTGGAGTTCATTAGCTTGTGGTTCTCTTCATGCATTTTTATACTGTATGGTACCTGTGGGAGAAATAGCTGGTTGATAGCTAACTCTTATCTTATGTGAAAAACACAGAGAAGATGGCGAGACACAGTGCTTGCTCTTTATCACATAATTTAGGAAGTACTGTAAAATATGTGTAGCAAGCACAGCTTTTAAGGTTAATACAGTGCTACCTGACATTCTGCTATCTATCTAAAAAAAAGACAGAAATATTGAAAACAGTTAATTATTGGAAGGGCCCTTATACAGTATAGTACAATTTGCTATCAACATGCGCTAACTGTGAAATAACAAGAGTGCACTACAGTAATTTAATTAGATCAGAATTACTGGCACTTTTTTTTAGCTCCTCTATCATAATTAAATGTAGCATATTATATTGTTACAGCATGCCCTTCTTTCACTTCAAGTTGGCCTGTTGCCATGCCTCCTTGGCATATGGGCTCTTCAGATGCTAGAATCTAAGCAAGGCTGGGCCTGGTCATTACTTGGATGGTTGACTTCCAAAGAAAATCACATTTTCTACAGGAAATGTATTTTGTTAGCTCAATAGAGAGAGGACCCTTCTTGAAATAAATACATATGTGTCAAGTTGTTACGGAACATATTGGACACTTTAAAGTTGAAATAGGTGTAGTGACTCTTGCATTTAAAAAAAAATTGTTCTAATCTGTAAAAATAACACATACAAGCGTTTTGAAATTTTCTGTTTTGCTTCCAGAGCTTTAATAAGCTTGACAAGGTCATTATTATGCAGCTGCTGCAAGTAGAATGTGGAGCATGCCCATTGAGTGGGCGGTCTAGAAGGAGTCAGTTTTCTGAAAAAGCGGTAAACAAACATCAGGGAATTTGATTTTAGTTTAAATCTGATAGAGACGCTGCAACATGTAGTGCTAAATACAAAAAGGAATGTTTTTTGAAGAGTTTAACAGTTCTTTGAAGACTGAGAAAACCGAGAATAACACTCTAAAGCAGATGAATGAGGGTTTTGTGAATTGAAAATTTGGTTTAACTTAATAGGCTTAAAAAAAAAATCCTTAAAACGGTTAAAGTCTATATGGCCCATTGTGATTGACCTCCAAAAAGAGATTTACTTAACTGTCAAAAGTGAAAGAAATCCTTACCCTGAAGGCCACCCCCTATGATGGGACAGCACAGCAATGAAGAGCTGGCCTGAAAATTCCAGCTATGCATTAGCTCAGTTTCACAAGCGCTACCGTCAACACCACTACACCCACTCTCTCAGCAGGGGGCGCCCTGACCCTCCACAATCCTCTGTACCTCCGCATTCCACATCACATGCCAGGGAGCGTGGGAGGCTGAGGAGCAGTTCTGACTGGATGATGCATCTTCCAAGTCACCCAGAGGTTCTGACTATTTTAGGTTGTTATACTGTATATACTGGGGGTGGGGGTGCCTTAATGACCTGTTTTACTGCTTTATGACCTGTAGTTGTGAGGCCCAACAGGAGCAGAATTAAAGCTGCAGAAGAATCATTTAGGTTTGACAGTAAAGTCAATGGAGTCCTTCTATAACTAAACAGCAAACCAGAGTGCAGCTCTGTAAGTTAAGGACACAGGGATAAGTCAGTCTAGATTGTTCCCTTCCTAAAGGAGAATCCCAAAACAATAGTTTGGGGCTAAAGATTAGCTTCTTAAAAATTGAGAATTTTATTTAACAAAAGAAGGAGACATTGTGGTTAGAGCTGGCAGTTAGATCTGAGCTCTGTTTTACTGATTACAGCTCAAAAGGACAGTTCCTGCAATTACAGGCAGGATCCATCACCAGACTGCTAGCTGCTCAACACTAGCTATGAATTAACATACCAGTGTCCAAATAACAGATTCCATATCAATCATCAATAAGAATGAAGACACAGACCACTACCGCCTGCTACCTAATACCCAGAACTCCTGAGTCACTGGTTATGTTTCAAAGATGCAGAGCCCCTGAGTCCTGTTCAGTTGTACACTGCACACAGAGGGTTAGATTCTCAAAGCTATTATTCAGAATTGGTATTAGCCCATTTTCTTCTGAAAGGAATAAAAACGTGTTAATATTCAAAAAAATAAATATGAAATAACTGAATATGAAACTATATACAAGGTTATAAGGTAGTAAATATCTACTATTTTAATTTCAGCAGTGGATTTTGGGGAAAACATTTAAAGAGTAAGTAGACACGTGGGGGTACTACTTCACCTTTGACTATCCCTGGTAAACTCAATGTGAGCAGGAGAGTTTGTTTTAAGACTGTTCAAAATAAGATGCAATGGAATCAGACACTTTGATTGACAGTAAGGGAAAGTGTGATTTATTATAACTGTTATTGACTGGACTGCCTTAAAATAGTCTGTGACCAATGATGAGGATTGTGCTTTACTTACAGCGCAGGAGCATTTCACACATCTGTTCCCTTCAGGACGGAAGTCATCCCCCTCATGATACTCGTTGCCTGCAAAGATACACCCTGCAGAAGAACAGCGGCTCAGTTAGACTGGGGTCCTCTCAGAAGAAACACCTCCAATATGAGGAGTCTTCAAAACAAGCCTAAATGCTTGAAGAACTATCCTCAATCACACATTAAACTCTATAATTCCTGTTTGATAGGAGCTCTGGATAGGGCTTCAAGTAAGTTTGTTTTAAACAACAAAAGAGTGCTCATTTAATTGCATGTTAACTTTTCAAATTGAATTTACCCTTTATTTTTCTAAATGAAAGGGTAGGAATGACTGAAGGTAAAACTCTAGTTTTTATGGTACATAAAACAATTAGCAACCAAAAAGCAAGCAATTAAATGATATAAAGAAATTAGGTCAAATGAATCAGTTACAGGAAATCCCAGAATGAATTCTCATGCAGCCCTGTCAGTAGTCTTGTTTAGAAGATGCAGCAGTACCTGGGCAAGTAGGGCAGCATCTTCCTCTCTGTATTGTGGGATTCCTACATTGCACCACACACCTGTGCTCAAACTCTGTCACTACGCCCTCCTGTAACAAAACATATCAAAGACGAGTGTGTTTAGAAATCTTAACGGGAGTCAAAAATATCAGTTATTATCTAAATGTGATGTACCAAGGCATTTTTTGGCACAAAATTCAATTGAGTCACTCTTTGTAGCATGTAGCACTCGTAGCTCCTTCATTAAAGGCTACAGTGTTTAACTACAAGCACAATCCTTCAGGATAATTTTGAAAACTCACATGTATAAGAAGTATTCATAACATTTGCTACAAACCAAAAAGTACTGAAATTGAAAATTCAGTGTTTCAGTTGCATTATCTCTGAGACTTGTAGCCATTGACAGTTTTACTGTAATTCTTGAGATCACTCTACTGCAGCACTCTAGTAACGCATGTTCTGATAGCATGTTGGGAACACTTACATGTATGTTATGCCTTGAAAAGGGACTATAAAGGATAGTTATGAAAGCTACTTAGCATCCAATTCAAATAAAGTTTTACAAAACGATTTGAAGTGTGTGTACTATACAATCAATCTAGAAACAGTGTCAGGTTTTATTTTCAATTGATGTATTTGTATGTATACGTATCTACCCAGCTACTTCTATCTATGGTCTTGTTGACGGTTATATATCACCAGGGATAATAATTTATCATTTATTTAGAAATACTAAAAGAAACTTAAATTCAATGACAAACGTTTCAATTGGAAGTATTTTTCAATGGAAACATTGAAAAAGACTTCAAACTAACACAATGTATAGCTCTGTATGAGAAACAGCATTAATATATTGGGGATACAATATATTTCATCAAAGAAAATAAAGATAGAAATTGCAGATTAATATTCCACAGCACTTATTACAAGTAAATGTGTGCCCTGTCTAGATTTATAAATCCTGTATCAGAGTCTCTGGTATTAGCAGCAGGGTGCTGCATGCTTTGAGTAGGGAGGTACCAGTACTGAAAGCTAAAAACACATTTGTAACCAGACGATCTCAGCTCAGCCCTCAGGACCCTCCAGCCAAGTTTACATCTCCTGTACGAAGCTGGAAAATCACAACAAAGGCTGGCTGTCAAGATTTTATCTCTCAATTCGTTTGTTTACATTAGCTAACACTACAGCCAGCAATGCAGTTTTTCAGTAATAATGGATACAGTGTTTTATTTTACATTGTTTTTTTGGGTGCTATTACTCCTACGGACATGTTAGTCAAGAACTTAAAGCTGCGGGGTCCAAGTTGTACACTAGAATAAAATCTCTTGCTGTCCGTTAACTACATTCGTAATACAGATCTCTACTAAATCCGAACGCAGACCGTTACTGGAAGCCCTGGTTGTTAACATTCCCTGAAGGTAGTTTTAGCTGTGATAACAAGCTACAGCTATGGCCAAAAGTTTTACATCACCCTACAGAATTAACTAATTTTACTTCATAGTCAAATTAAACCTGCTGAATAATGTTACCTTAACATATTGACTAACAAAACGCTATATAGTTTTCCACATAACAAAATCTAACATGAAATACTGTACTACTATTATGGTTCCAGTAGACTTTTGCAATATCATTTTAGGGTTGTTTTTTATTATTATTACATGATGTTAAATAAAATATCTGAATTATGTTCATATAGGTTTTATTTATTTATTTATTTATTTATGTATTACTATCTCAATCCTAAACTTCTAGGTGATGCATAACTTTTGGCCATAGCTGTGCATATGTCTGCAAGCCAAACTGACATGGGTCTACTGTTATTTCACGCCTATTGCAGCCTATGAAGGGTATAAACAGCATCTTTATGCTAAGCATTAGTTTGGGAACCATGCCAGCGGAAACTGGAACTTGTAAGAAGGAGCATCGGCTGTGGAAGCCGATATCAGGAGATATTAAGGAGCCAAAGAGCTTGGTGGTGGAACTTGAAAGCATTCTAACAACTGAGTGGGCAGCCAGTGTCAGGGTTTCTAAAGCCATATAACATGCTAACATGAATACGTTCCAGTGTTTAGTACTGCCACAGCATTACAGCAAAGATACTAGTGTCTTAGTTTTACATTGTTACATCAAAGAAAACCTAAAAACATTCTCCAACATCTGATTTTACGATGCCCAATTCAAAATGTGCCTTTGACCCATTCCGTCACCCTGGCCCACACAGACTGGGGCTTTCAATAAAAGCTCACCATGCAATCTATGGTATGCCCAGGGAGGACGACTTGACAGATTGAAATCCATACTCTCGTACAAACTGATAAGAAAACAGGCCATTTATTTTATCTGGAATCAGCCGCACGCACAAGCACAAAACATAAGAAACTTGTTTTGGCGAATCAGATGATTGTATCCCTGGAAGCGAGCCAGCTACCAAACATACTCCACCCGTTTTCATGGCGAGCAGCATATACAGCAGATAAATTCTTATCTTTGATTTCCTTTCCAGATAATTATTGTTTCCTGCGTTCAGCTTTTCTTTCTTTTCCCCTCAGATTAAAAGATAGCTACTGATACAACTAAAACAAATCACCAAACAACCTTGAACTTTGTTACTCCTTTTTGTTTTAGAGACTTGTAAAGTGGTGCTGTCTTTTATTTTCGCTTCTGTAATTGCAGTTCTGTAATGGCAGGTCTGACTTGCTCTACGGTGAGAATCATACTTCAATTATTTGTTTGTGTAGCTGCTGAAATTGAGTCAGCGTCAGTAGGAATTCACAAACTGATCAATTTCACAAGAGACGGAAGAACCTCATAAATTGTCACAAGTTTACACATCTATATAATATTAAATTATAAATTGGGTCTGTGAAACACAGTTCCTATTAAAGTGAATCTGACAACCCGCAATTTGTGCAAATGACATGCAAAGCAAGCAAGATGGAAATCGTTTGTTACTCTGATAACCCGTCGCTATCAGGCAAATAGAAAGCCAACCATTTGTGTGGTGAGGGACTATCCAAATAACACCAGTTTGATTATCCAAAGCAGACCCAATATTTATAAAGGGATATTGAACAGTAAAAGAAGCAGGGAGTGATACCGCTTACAGGGTGTAAACAATCACTTTAATGGCACACAATATGTGAGTTCATGTGTAGCTCAATCATACCCCATTATCAAACTGTATCTAAAGTATAGTATGAAGTGGTGAAACCAGACCCCCTGATTATTGCTGACTAGAACTCTATATTTAATTACAACACAGCCTATTCTGTCCCTTTTTATTAAACTTCAGGCTCTAAGGACCAAGTTTTATTAGGGGAGGTGCAGCTGCAGCAACCTAGTCCAGGACACACACACAGCTTGCAGGCAACCAGACCTGGAGTCTCTTCAGAATGGACTTGAACTGCCAAAAAAGACAGTGTGACTGCCAGTCTCAGGAGAGCAATCAAGACAGACAATAGACAGGCCAACCCTGTCCAGCTGCGGCTGGACATGACCTCTCCAACCCGAACAAACAGGAGCCTGGACAAGTCTGGAACAGAAATTAATGTTTTATGCATTTACAGTGTTTTACACATTCACTTTAAACACTACAGTCTCAAAATGTTTAAAGACCTGCATTTCACAAATATTGTAAAATACAGTATAGTCAATCCAATGTGTTTAAATCGAAGAGGAGATAATCCCCAAATCAAGATGAAGCACCTTCAAGCTGATGATCGCACAAGTCTCCGCCTGTCCCATGAGTGACCATATTTCACAGGTGCTCAATAGGACTGTACGCTTACAGCTTCCACAACATGGGTGCTGTCATAAAGAAAATGTGATTTCCCCCCTGCATATTGACCTGGCCAGTTATAGTCAGATCGATTTTGAAAATTCTGGAACTTTCTGTGAATAGGCCCATTTTCTCAAACAAGAGAGGGGTGTTTCATTAAGTCTAAGCTGTGACTGTATAAAGCACAGGTGTTCAGAGAGAACCGGTTACCCACCCCTATAAGAGATCCCCACCAGAGTGATTCCATACGCAGTGCATAAAAGCTCAATTTGTGCATCACAGCACTGAAGTTGAAGAAGTAAGGAGGCTGTAAAATGTCTGTTATCGCTTCATAATACATAACCGTGGTACCTCATCTGTTCCCTCCTTCCATCTGCCACCTAAGTGAGTCCAAACGCTTCCAAGAACAGAAGAAAACAGCTCTTGTAATATATAATCTTGAAAGGAGAGTGCCTTCATTCTGACCAAATGAGCAGGAGGAAAGAATTAATCCAGGCAGATGGGTGGACAGTGCTGCCAAGTTTACCTGGCCGTCCTCCCAATAATAGACTATAATAAATCACAGCTGGCTCTCTCTCAGCCGCGGACCCCTGGGGCGGACATTTAGTGTTCTCAAAATCTAAAACAAAATGGCCAAATGTGACAGAGAAAAAAGACACTTTACAGACTTTTTAAAAGGGGACCAAGAACAAAGTACACAGAAAGACTACTTGGAACTGCAAAAGCAAGTCAAAAAGGAAGTTAGAAAGGCCAAGAGAGAGATAGAAATGAGCATTGCCAAGGGGGCTAAAACCAATTTCAAAAGTGTTTCCAATATTATAACAGCACAAGAACATTCAAGGAGGAAGTAAAATGTCTAAGAGATACAAACGACAAAATCATAAATGAAGAGAAAAAATAGCAAATATATTAAATGATTACTTTTCACAAGTTTTTACAAAGGAGGATACGGACAACATTCCCCACAGATCGACCTGTTCCTATCCAGTTTTAAATAACTTTAGCATAACAGAGGCAGAAGTGTTAAAGGAAATAGGAGCTCTTAAAATAAATAAATCTCCTGGGCCAGATGAGATCCTCCCAATAGTACTCAAAGAAGATAACCAAGGTCATGCAACAGACTCTTGACACAGGAGATGTACTGACAGACTGGAGAATTGCAAAACGTAATACCGATCCACAAAAAGGGAGACAAAACCGAACCAGGTAACTACAGACCAAGAAGCATGACTTCTATTATATGTAAACTTATGGAAACTATAATAAGATCCAAAATGGAAAATTGCCTACTTGGTAACAGTATCCTGGGAGACAGTCAGCATGGTTTTAGCATTTTTTTGAGGATGCAACATCGACAATGGATAGTGGTTAACATGTTGAAAACTGAAAGTACTGATTAGAGGAGAAAACTCAAAATGGAGCAAGGAGTACTACAGGGATTCATCCTCAGCTCTTTCTAATCTACAATTAGATTCTGGTATAGTAAGCAAACAAAAATAGGAGGAGTGGCAGACACTGCTGCAGCAGCAAAGGTCATTCAAAATGAGCTAGACAGCATTCAGCACTGGGCAGACACATGGCAAATCACATTTAATATAGAATGGTGGAAGATACTGCACGCAGGCAATAAAAATGTTCACTATAAATACTATATGGGAGATACTGAAATTGAAGAAGGAATCTATGAAAAAGATCTAGGAGTTTATGCTGACTCGGAAATGTCTTCATCGAGACAATGTGGGGAAGCATAAAAAAGGATATATAGTGAAAAGTGTTGAATTTAAATCAAGGAAAGTATGTTAAAACTTTACAATGCATTAGTAAGACCTCATCTAGAATATTGTGTTTAGTTCTGGTCACCTCGCTACAAAAAGGATATTGCTGCTCTAGAAAGAGTGCAAAGAAGAGTGACCAGAATTATTCCTGGTTTAAAAGTCATGTCATATGCAGACAGGCTAAAAGAATTTAATCTATCCATCGTGAACAAAGAAGACTACCCGACAATCTGATTCAAGCATTAAAAATTCTAAAAGGTATTTATAATGTCAACCCAAGGGACTTTTTTGACCTGAAAAAAGAAACAAGGACCAGATGTCACAAATGGAGATTAGGCATTGAACAGAAAATAGGAGGGACTTTTTTTCACAGAGAATTGTGGGAATCTGGAACCAACTCCCCAGTAATGTTGTTGAAACTGACACCCTGAGATCCTTCAAGAAGCTGCTTGATGAAATTCTGGCATCAATAAGTGAGATTCTGTGATCAATATGCTACTAGCAACCAAACGAGCAAGATGGGCTGAATGGCCTCCTCTTGTTTGTAAACTTTTGTTCTAAATCTTTAAACAGGCATCTGTGCTCAGAAACTGTGTACTCCTCATTCATTATAGGAAATGCGCAAGTCATTTTAACAGCCATGCTTGTAATAGGAAAAAATGTCGCCATTGTCGTCTTCTTCTTCGTTGAGTAGTTCTGGTAGTAATATTTGAACTTGTTATTGTTCATTACCTTTGTCATACGTTTGCTGTGAACGATAGTTTGTTTTAGTTTATGCTTTAAAGGTCTTACTTTGTATTTGTGCTTGTATTATTGAGAAGCTACCTTTGACAGCCAACTCAAGCATTAAAAAAAAATTATTAGGGTTTTTCAAATCAGGATTTAGTTCAACTATAACATGAAGCGAACGGTATACCCATGTTCTCATCAACAGCTGTTTACATGCAAGAAAAAGGTCATTTGTAAATGAAACAAATATAGTTACACTGCAGGGAAAGATTCTGTTTACCTGACATGTGCGTGTTATGCACGGTTTGGACGGTATCTGCCACTTCATGGAGCTGTTGAAAGACTCCCCTTCAAACTGGCAACCTACACAAAACAGGAACAGTGTTCAGCTGCTTTCTCCAGCTTTCAAAAGCCTGCATAAAACCTGTACAGTCTGTCTTGAAAAAACATCTTATCGGATTTGCAGTTCAGATGGCCACCTCAATAAACATCACTTTTGTTAATTCCCCCTCAGTTTTATTGGAATAAATATATAGAAGTATCTGGCCAATAAAGCAACCATCTGTTGGAAAGTCACATTAAGGTTGTTTGAATGAATGGTTTTAATAAGTGTTCGGAGAATGTTCCAGTTTCCTATTTTATTTTAAGAAATACCAACATTATTTTAATACGCTGACTGCTATGCTGGTCCATGGTAACATAGACTATTGAATTCCCTGTCCGTCTCTATCAGGGACTCTGGTTCACCGTTTTTTAAATCTAGACTAAAGACACACTTTTTATAAAAGACATCTTTTAAGTTGGTCTTTTGTTTCTATTTTTTATTTGAAAGAGGTTTGGGATGGCTTCGGCTGTAAAAGGCGTAAGTCCAAGATTGTTGCTTGTGTATCACCACAGTCAGTGGGCCATATTATAAAACCAGCAAGAAGTCACTTGGAATTATAACTGCTTTTTATTTCTTGCTACTGTTATATCATTTACATGGTTTTTATTCATTTTGTTCCTCTACTTTCATTTACCATTGCCCTTGCCTAAATTAAGGTCCCAGAGTGTTAAAAGGGGCAGCCTACAGCAGTTGTCCGCAACAAACACCTCCCCTATTTTAATCTTACTGTAATTAGGTCTAGAATGGAATTATAATAATCCATTGATTGCGCAAACAATTCTCTGCCCGCAGCTGTTTAGCAGCTCTTACCAAAGTAGGTGTCTTTTCTGGTCTTCATTGAGTGAACACGATACTGTTAGATATTTAAAGAACATCATTCCTTTATGGTTTACCTCTTAAGTAACATATTTTAGCAAGTCAGTAGATTAAATAAATAGTCTGTTTTAAAATGATAGCACAGATACCATTTTCTGCCACACCACGTAGGTATTAGAAATAAAGTATCCCTCTGAAGATAAGTTGAAGGGACTGGATTTATTTAGCCCACAACTCTTTAAAGGAGTTGAAAACCCCAACCAATACTTTATCAAAGGAAATTAATTACAGACAGACTTAGGACAGGGGGTAGGAGACACTTCTTCACACAATGTTGTGAGGGTACGGAATTTGTTACATAGCGATGTAGTTGAATCATTGGGATAATTTAAGACCTGACTTGACAAAAGTTTGAGATCAATCAGCTTGTAGGAATCAGACAGTTATTAACTTGTCCTATTCCTCTGTTCTTGTTCTTAATGAGGAGACATTACCTTTGCATTTTTCACAGCAGGCTCCCCTCTGTTTCACCAGCAGAGCGCAGTCTTTGGGGACCCGAGGGCACGACTCACGCTTGCAGGTGACTTCTTTATTCTACAGTGGAGAAACACCAGGGAAAGAATTAGAATCCTGCTCTCCAGAGCACACTGCTGGCAAACACCATACTGAGTATCTCTATTTTTGTGTAATAGAAATTTCATTTTATACCATAGCCCTTATCAATTAGCTTTCTTAACAAATTAAATACATGCACATGTTGACTCAATTTTAGGAGACAGCTGCTCTTATAGGTTGTTTGTAGAAAGTCTACCTGTCTCTCTCTCTCTCTCTCTCTCTCTCTCTCTCTCTCTCTCTCTCTCTCTCTCTGTGTGTTTCATGTGTATTTGTGAGTTTGTACTGTGTAGTTTAGCTGAGTTTAGTGGAGTTTAGCTTGACACAACAATAAGAAATAGTGCATCTCAGCTCATTGTCTTCATCTTTGTAGAGTGTCTTCAAATGATCTGGTGTTAAAAAGCTGAACGCTGAAAAAGTGGAAACATATATAGCTAATCTGCTCTTGTCGAAGCCCCCGTTCCTGTTGTTGTCCCTCAGTGACAATGATAAAGTTAATTCAGATGTATGTATTTATTTTTAGCAATAACCCTAATTTCAAATATAGCTCCCTCCATCAATGACCTAAATCTAACTTATGGCTTCATGCTAAAAAGACACTGAACGGCAGTATGTTTGCTTTGAGATGAGATACATTGCAGCATTTTAGAGGGAAGGTTAGAACCTATCCTAACATTTAATATTGTGAATACTATGCGAACCCACTTCCCTCTTGCTCTGATTGTAGGATCCTGGTAATTAATTTCTTCAGAGTTGAAACTACTTCAACTTCCTGTGAACATTACTCTATAGCAACACTAGATGGGGCCACAGTTTTTCCTCGTTGGATTGTTTAGGGAAAGCTGGCACCTAACAATGCAGCAAATTCACATTAAAAGTAATTTAACTTATAAAAAAATATATTTGTCACACAAACTGAAAATATGGAGCAGTTGGTATTCCCAATGTATTTATTGTCGCACTATCCTAAGACAACTTAAGTGTAAATATGCTTCTTGGTCCTTTTCTGCATTAGCAAAGTCCTTGATAAATCTGTCACAAAGTAGACTATCTTGTAGATATTATATATGTAGTGCAGGATTTTTAAAGGTACCAGTACACCCCCACCATGTGAAAAACAAAAACAGCAGTTCAGCACCATAAAAAAACAAGAGAAATCAGCGAGACCCCTGTCTAAATGCACAGTCATCACCACCTGCAGCAGAAATGCAGTACACTGTGCTATTAAACTGCAGCTTAACCATGCTGTACATAACTTACTGCATTTTACAATGGTTTAATCACTGTTGTTTAATATTATCATATGCAAGGCTTGCATTTAATAAACCTCCATGCTTGGCTAATATGACATTGCGGTCAAGAGAACGGTACCCTTATAAAAGTTTAGCATGGTAAATTGCACAGTTTATAATGTGCTTTACAGTACCGCTCCAGGCTTTACAATGTTTTCCTATACTTTACCATGCTTTCACTATGCTTTATTAAATTTGTTAAACTTTAAGTTTTATAAACGTGTGTAAGGGTAATGTCATAGACTTTCTTTCAGATGGAAATGTATTCAATCCTCTAAAATAAACCTTACTTAATCCTTAGCCATTCTAACTCTGAAATACTAAACTAATCCTCAACACAGCATCTCTGCAAGCACAGTGAACCCTAATCTTAAGTGGTCCTGGTGCTATCAGGTTTGTAACTTTATAAGGTAATCCTTCATGCCCTGATGCAAAGTGTCTACAACAGAAACAAGGATTTTTATTGGGTCGTAAGGACCAGACAGAAACATAATCTTTAAAGACCTGGGTCAAACAAAAGCTGAATCCTCAAGGTCCTGGTTCCAGCAACTAAAAGCAATAGTTTAATCTGGCCAAGGCATTAAAAAACATTTTCAACCCACAATAGCCAAGCACTCGCCACTATGCAAATTCAGTTACTCCCACCAGATTCTAATTTACTACAAGGTGAATTTACAACTAGGTTTGGGTAGTTTTTTTTTTTAAATGTTCTTATTCCACAAGACAGAATCACAACTGAAAAGCAGAATTCGACATTAAAAATACTTATGGGTATTGTATATAATTCCCTTATTGTTTCATTTCTTTTAGGACTCTCAAAGCATTGGATTATTACAGCACTGGCTCAACACTTGAGTTTTTTTAACCCTTTAAAAGTTTACTGTGGTGAACCATGGTGAAAGAATAGTAAATTCATAGAACAGAACTGTAGAATTACTGGGATGCCCTTTGACACATTTTGGTTTTACATTGTTACATTGTTTTTTTACAACAACAAAAAAAAACCACACACCTCTTTATTTGATGTATTTAGTAGCACTTACTGTAGTTAATTGCTTACGATGTAAACCAAGTTTCACAGTTCTGTCCTGTTGATAAGGAGAATGCTTGTAAAGATTTGTATTTATAATACTTAAAACATATAGATTAGATTATATAATAGTGTAGTAGCAGTAGTATTAAAAAGAAAACGTGGTGACACCATCCCAGCTCAATTTGATTTTTCGAGGGTCCATCATGTACAGGATTCCTGGTGTTCTTTACAAGGTCCACTGCCCTTATAAAAAGCTCTACACTAGCTTAAAAAAGGAATGACCAAAAAAAGTGTGACTGAAGCCATGAAATACAATTAGACAAATGCTTTAATTACATGTCTTTTGTATTATACATTGATTAATTGTTCTGCTTTATTTTGTTTAGACACTGTGGAGTGCTCTAAGGCAATCCATTTGTTTTCTTGTAAAACACTGCTTGACAAGCAAACCAACTGTTGTTGTAAGGGCAAAGTGAATAAAACATAGTAGCCAAGAGAATCCACAGATTCTTAAATGTTTCAGCTTCCAGCCTAATCCTGTACCTGTTCCGTCCTAGTATTTCTTGATATCTGGTATAACTAATCCAACTACAGACTATAAAAACTGAGATTCACAGCTGGGGCTGCTCCAAATTCCTATTTAAATCATACATGGCACAACCAGGAAAATGTATTCATAAGTGTAGTCAGATGTTTTGTGTTTGGAATATGGAGTATAACAGTGGAACACCTCTCTCTGTATACAGATCCACCCCCACCCCAGCCCCAACTCATATAGACTCTGCTGCAGATCTATATCAAATGCATCTACTTAGCATGTTCGTAAAGGAGGTACACAGTAAAATAAAAAGGTCCTTATGTACCCTTTAATAAGTGAGTTAAAAGTCAACAAATGTAAAAAAGTGACCAAGAAGATTGCTCTTCTGAAAAGAAAGGATAACCTAACAAGTAATGGTTAATTGTGCTGCTTTTTTTTTTCTATTTTGTACTAAAGGCAAAAAAAAAAAAAACAGAAAACCAATTAGTCATGAAATCTCTTAAAGCTGGAAAGCTAACTTTCAAGCAGGGCGTATTCTGAGGTTTTAAAATGTTGAAATAAATTGGATTACAGGTAAAGAGAATGCTGGCCTATGTACTCTTCTATTCTATTGGCAGTCGGCTTTGTTTATAAACACTGGCATTAATGTACCAGCAGCAGCTCACATCAAGATGATTGACATCTGGACTAAGAGACATGGCAGTGATTTACACAGTGACCCCCACAATCAATGGGAAGTGGATCTTTCCAGGTCAGTTTCCTTCTTACCAAACAAACACAGCTGATGCAGGGGTTGTCTGTGATGGTTGGGATCTGCAACACATCTCCTTCATTTTCACAACTAGCCACAGAACCTGCACAAGCAAAAAAGGAACACGTCAGAGTATGTCATTGTGATCAGTGAACAGACCTGTGAGCCAGTGTCAAACTACCACTGCTGAAGTACAGTACTTTTGGGCGAGAGGAGAGTTTTAAAACACATATATGGCATTTAGTATTTGAAGCTGTCGGCTAACCAATGTGATCCACAATTAAATAAATTAGTAAATCGTAAACCTTCTAGATACATTGTAGCTGTTTAGATATCGGTATAATGTGTTGGTCGTGTAGAGCTTTTAAACTTGGAGCGAATCCTTTTCCTTTAAATACATTAAGTGTGGTTTACTATAATAATGCAGTTACAACTTCCAGCCACTAGGTAGAGCTATGTTCTAAGAAATAATTCTATTAGATTCAAAGTTAAGCAATAACACCTTCATGGGATAGAGGGGTTTGCTACCAAAAATAGTTTTTTTTTTTTTTTTTTTTTTTTTTTTTTTTTTTTTGGCAATGAATGAGTTCCAGGCACCGCTGGTGGCAACAGCTCCAGTCGTCTAATAGCTTCTCGAACTATACAGAAACCCTCAAAATAACGGGGGGCTTGAAACGGTTGTGCAAACTGCACGGCTATTTGGCAACAAGTGTTCTGCACTGTATCATCCATCACTTTCAACCATTCTGGGAGCACAGTGGAAGCATGCTCTGATAAAAGAATGTATCACAGAGCAGGCGGTAGAACCACCAATTCATCTATGAAAATATGTTATTTTATTACATGGATTAAAATACTTTCAACAACGTAGCATATGGAATTGTGTTTTTATATACACTAAACAAAGCGTTTCACAATGAAACTAAAATATTATGCAACAGAGTTTAAACACATTTTAATATGTAATTTTTTTTTTTTTTTTTTTTTTTTTTTTTGCTCAACCAAAATACAATGATCACTAAAAATGTGCTTAAACATTCAACCACATTTTAAACATTAGTACGTATTGTTCTTTTATTTAAGAAGCACTATGACGTTAATACAGATTATGCAAGTCTAAAAAAACTAAGGGGGCAGGTGTAAATGGCACCTCTTGCAACGTTAAACGAGCATTTATGGCACCGTTTACACCTGTGGCTCGCTAAAGACGCGCATTTAAAGCTGAACTGCGTTGTCGCCCTCCAAACATGCCCCTGCGGCACGTTGTTAACAGCAGTTGTGTTACTGTACCTTGCTATAAACCCAGTTTCAATTACCGTTTCGTGTGCTGCTTGGCGTATTTTTTTCCACAGACAATCACATTTCAAAGCCTATGTTTCCACTATAGCGCCTTCGTGGGTGTATTAACGCACTACCCAGAAATCTGTCTATTTTGCTTAGTTTCTTTTAAATGTTACCTTAAACATTTCCCGAACCATCACATATGCGCTAAACGAAGCAACTCACCCACCGCAGTGGTGCAAGACGAACAGAGCAATGCACTGGTTCCTAAAATCTACAGACATTGAGCGGGCTCAGTATAATTAAGGCCTGAAAACAGAATTCGAGTTCTTTATAACAAACGCCTAGAGTTGTTCATCAAAACTAGATTTAAACACCTCCAAGACAAAATTTCTGACTGCGGCCAGTCATATAAGGTGATGCTAACTCCAAAACTGACATGTTGTAGTTAATTATGAAAAACTGAAACCAAATAATAATATATTGTTTCAAATAATATTATGAACGACGTTATGAATACCCGTGCCCCAAATATGAAAACCTTTGATCTATATCATGTTTTTTTTGTTTGTTTGTTTGTTTTTTAAACGGGTTGAGCGATGAGTAAATCATTTTACTAACATGAAGGTGTATATAAAACGATTAATCATATAATTTTCCGACTATGTACCGGTTGTTGATTATATGAAATACAATGTTTTGTTTGTTTTTTTATCCATAGTAGTTCAAACTAAATTCTAACGGTTCAGAGAGGGATAAAGTCTTAACGAATAGCAATCTGAATAGGACAACTGGGTATACATATTCATAGGTTGAAGCTATCTCGTCTAGATAAAAAAAAATACACATGTTCTGGCTAGACTTTGATTGAAAAGCTCGCATGATGTACCGGTATATATCTTTTTAAGTGCACCACAATATTGACAGAGTTTGTCTGTGGCACCTGTCTATGTTTGCAAATAACAATGTTTTCCCAATAAAGCATAGATATGTAGGCTCGTTTTACACTACACTACATAAACACTATACTAAATAAACACCATACAGCATAATGTTAATTTGGAGTTCATAGCACAGACTAACAATACGGTCCCTTGTATGGCACAGTATAACGAAAGCATACTAATAATATTACCTAACCATCCACGAAAAGCATAACATCGGACAGATTCCAGCTCAGTTGCAATCAGACTGATTACTCAGTCTAAGAAGCCCCTGGTGTACCACAAAAACCTTTTACAACTTAATATTTCTGCTTCAGATAACACAAATAATTTTGTTTTCTTTTATGTACCACTTGTTGTTAAAGTATATTCTAGAAATAGCCTGAACTATTATTATTATTATTATTATTATTATTATTATTATTATTATATTATTATATTATTGTAAATCCAGAAATTAATTTTAATAAAAAAAAAAAAAACAGAAAAACTATCATATGTAAAACTCACTTATAAAAAACAAAACCGGATACCAAAGTTAACTTTTTGAAATACCAAGCGCATTAATGCATACTGTCATTACAAAAAATAATAATAATAATAATGTCATACATACACGTAAAATGGAATATACGTGGTGGTTTAATGTCGAATAAAGGTTTGATATGAAGTGTTCATTTGTCATCAATAGGTTGTACCTTACATATTAATTCAATAGTTAGCCTGCCATGTCTTTGCTAGCTGAATTATACTGAGTGAAAGACTCACTGTTATCTGTGTTACATCTTTTTATGGGAGTTATTTGAATTGATTTATTTATTTGTTGACGCTGCACAGTAGGCTACATATCAATGTTCAATCCCCCATTCTTACCTGTAAGAAACGCGGAAGACGGCCGCATCTGAGATAACAGGAAGAAAAGGAAGAAACTCCCGGTGAACCTCGCTGAGGCCCAGTAGAGGTCCCCCTGCACTGATTTAACACCGCGCTGATAAAGCATCCTCATTTGGTCCAGTATAAATGCACAAACTTGACTTTTTGGAAAAAAACGTATAAGAATAAATGCATAAATAAATATTAGTCGTGGCTGGATCCCGCAGGCAAGTCTTAACCACGTTGCTGCTGCCAGCCTATCTCTAACTTCCCATTTCCCAAATCAGGTGTAAAGCGTTCTTGGCTCTTTTTCCTAGAGTCAGCCAGTCTACATTTCCAGATTACCATCATATGAAGAGAGAGAGAGAGAATTTAACAGCAACCTGCTATCCTTATCCCAGCTGTGCAGCTCAACCACACACATATCCAAAACATTATAACGGAGATGGTACCGCAAAGTGGTCGGGGTCGGGTAAAGGAGAGGGGAGGGGAGGGGAGTCCAATTTCGCAAAAAAATAAAAATAAATAACGCACTGCAGTCTTCAAAAGAGGGGCATTTTAAAACGAATTAATAAAAAAGCACTAAAAATGATATTGTGAGATTCCAAAACGTCAACTCAATGTTTAAAAACAACCAAAGTGCCATTTACAACCTGGCTGTTTTAAAATTTTCGCTAATGCCATTACGCAGACGGAAGGATGATGCCGAGAAATGTTCAACGGGTTGTTCCACTGTTCTGCTCTTGACTCCTCCGTTCCAGATCACAGGAATGATGCTCAAGTGTCTGCAGAGAGAGACTAGCTTGAGGCAACTGTCTGCACGCGCGCTGTGAACCCTCTTCTCGCTTTAGAATTGTGGCACCACGCATCGAGTAACTCTCTCCTCCTTTTAAACTACAGACATTTAAAACGAAACGGCTACAGTTAAACATTCACCATACAGCGGGGATCCACCTACAAATATATAGAGACCAGCCCTCGTTATTTAAGTATATGCCGCCCGATTAATAACCCAATTCATTTGGCGTCCTGCAAACTGCTGCCTCACCTTTCTTTGGATATTTAATAACGAGACCATTGGAGGAAACGCCAAGCACTTTGCAAGAGAGACCCACCTACTCATTCCTGTCGTATCTCATTACACCACTAACAAGACCGAAAACATAACACAAGCTTCAAGTGGCTTTACACTAAATCTTTGAGTATTTAACGTGACTATATATAATGGCTCGATATATATTGCTAAGTGGTATATACGTGCGCCGGTGTTTATTTTCACTCCAACCTGCAGCTGCTAATGTAAAATAGTATTGCAGATACACATCAGCACAATATAAGACTGCTCCTACAGCCATCTAGGCTACGACCGCTCCGCTTCAGAACTCAAAAAGCTACATATATATATATATATATATATATTATATATATATATATATATATATATATATATATATATATATATATATCATTATTATAATATAAGTAAAATAAAGTTGTGGTAACTTGCGTCTCATTTAATGTAGTTCCGTCTACTCATAACTACCCAAAAAGTGTGTGTGTATGTATATATATATATATATATATATATATATATATATATATATAGAGAGAGAGAGAGAGAGAGAGAGAGAGAGAGAGAGAGAGAGAGAGAGAGATAGATACAGTATACAATGAAACGAGGGGTTGTTTTCATATAAAATAAGATACAGGTGTGATTCTATGCGCGACCAAGCATAATCCGTTATTATTTAGCTGAACTGTGGTTACAACGTACCCAGTCTTTAAACATAATATATCAGACTGACAAAACCAATTAGAGGTTAAATCGAGACTTACAGCTTTCCTTCATTGCCTTGAAGTTCACGTCGCTCATCTGAATATTTGAATGAAAAAAAATAGAATGGGTGTACCAGGCACACGATTTCAGTTGGTTGGATTTTTTCTTTTTTAGCACACTTTATCTCATAACAGTGTGGTGGTATTTTGACCTTAAAGTGAACTTTTAGGTTTCTGCTTTACTTCCATATCCACCTCTATGTAATTTCAGTTGGAACCCAAATGTATTGAAATTGAAGTTTAAAAACAAGCAATTATAAGGTGTAATATAAAACAAAATAGGTACAAAACAACACTGTCCAAGTTTCAACAAATTGTATTTTATGAAGCATATGGACATGCATACCATAGTCATATTAATATACTTAAACAAAAAGCATAGAACTGTATTTAAATATGTGAATTATTTGTGTTTTTTTAAACAGCACACCGTTTTTATTACCTCTACATTTAAAAAACTATATTGACGCTACAATAAAGTAACCTCATCCTCATCCACCCGCAGGCAACAGTCTTTCATATTATGTGGAATTACACTATCTCCGCTGCAAAATAAATAAATACATACAACAATAATAATAATAATAATAATAATAATAATAATAATAATAATAATAATAATAATAATAATAATAAAATTGTAATTTGCAGGACTATTTTCAGTAGTTCAATTTGACAATTTGTCACTAGATGGTGCCAAAGGGAACATCTGTTGGAACAATTGTGCAACCTGCAATAAGTCGTTTCTCCCACAGAACAATTTGAATAGGGGAAAACTTGTCTTCAATGTTAATGAATATTCATAAAAATCATATGTAGTTATACCACCAATACCCCAGTGTCAGCTTCCCCCAATGGTTGGAGGCTTCTAGAATGCAGTTGAGGACTGGAGGGAAGTTAGCCAGATAGAACACAAAGTACACCAAACCTGTATTAAATCAAAGTTATGGCACCTTATCTATACTATATAATGGATATGGTGCTGCCATAATTTTGATTTCATTCAGGCATAAGTTGGATTCAAACCCAGATGTCCAAAAGGAAAAGGCTGACACCTAGCTCTCCAGCATTCTCCCCATGCACCAAAACAAAGCCTGCACAGCATTAAAGGCAAAAGGTATATTGGGTGTGTTTATGATAAACTACAACTGCATTACTCATCTCACAAATATATCTAAAACAATTTTGATTTATTTGTTTATTTATTGATTTTTCAACAATGTGGCACAATGTTACAATGGTATATTGACAGAGTTCAATAGGACCCTTGTAACCTGTACAGAAAATAGTAGAATGTCTATAAACACAAAACAGATTGTACCTTAAACATAGAGCAACAAGGGACTACAGAGAAAAATCTAGCAAGAGCCATTGTTACAGAGCTGTCTGAGTGTATAGGAACAACTGTTAATCTGGGAAATACTGAACATCTGTACTGAGCACCCAGTTATGATTGGATAAAGATATTAACATTGAAAAACAAAATGATAAAGAAAAAGCAAAAAAGAGCTCTAAATAATAACAATTTGTATTGCATTTATATACATATATGACTATTAATGGGAAAAAAAAATACCATTAGAGGCATTCTGTAATAATGGCTAATACTGCTAAGAACTAGAATACCACCACAGCACTAATTAACCTGTTTGTGAATAGATCCATCTGCTTTGAACCTCATTCTAAATAGTCCAATTTATGCACACTTTTGTTTAATTTTTTATTTTTTTTAAAAAAGCTGTGTTGCACGCCAATTCTTAACAAAAAATATAGTGTAGTATGGTGGTATAATGTTATCAATTGGAATGACAGAACAAAAACTGTATTTGAATACAACTGTAAAAAATAGTACCACTGCTAAAAACACATATTCTGCCACTGGCTCCAGTGTAAAGTTTACATCACTTATACATTTTCTAAAATATATATATATATTTCAAATAACTTTAAATCTGTGTGTTGGTTTAAAAGTTTCTACATGTAGCCTTTTCTGTTAAAAACAGGTGCATACTTTGTACTGGAAAAATCTTAATGAATCTGGAGAACTGGCTTAATTAAATTATGTTAATTTGTCTAAACTAAACCTCACTGAATACACTTAAATTGCTTTGAGTGTCGATTTAAATAATGTTTTCTATATTTAAAAAAAAAGTCCTTTAGACGAGCTGCTTTTCTGTTTTTCTTAAAAAGACTATCAGCTGGGACCAGAGATTAATATTATTATTATTGTTTTTTTTAACACATAGGAGGCGTATTGTTATTTTAAATGCTTTGATAACAAGCTTTGCTAAGGCGTTGGAATAGGATTTGTTTTATTTATTTATTTTTTTAAGCTGCTTTAAAATAACTTAATCCGTTTCCATACTTTATCTGAGTCCGCCACTCAAGAACCATGACAAGCATGCTATCTGAGCGTGCTGATATAATTGAAACAGCTTCACTGTCTACCTCTTCACAAGAATGCGACCCCATTAAAAGAAAAACAAAAAACACACCATGCATGGGAGGTTTACATTTGAAATGTCAAGCTTGTGACTTTTTTTTTCCGCACTTCCTTGTCTCTAACAAATCTAAACCTGTCACATTTAATTAGTCGGTTTTGGGTGTGGGCTAGGATCTGGAAGTTATTTTTTAAATTTAAGTCTCTTCAGTGTGTCAAGTTTCCAATATTATTAGTCATGTGGATAAACATGACCCAAGCGTGGTCGAAACTGGGACCCCTAAGGTTACAAACGGGTTAAATCAACTCTTGCACATTTGTAATAGCTGAGTAAATATGAAAGGGTCAAAATGGTCGAGTTCAGTGCACAAGCACGAGTGTGTCAAGGTAACAATGAAACTCTTTAAATTAAATTACATTCAGCAGAGGAACTCCCTTACAAAACTCAGAGGCTTATTTTGGAATGATCTTTTTACATTACATTTCAACTGGCAGTTGCAACAGAATGAACCAAATCCAAAACTTAACGTGGGAGGTCAGAGGAGTCTAGATATTATTCTTTGCTTTTTTTCAGAATGGGGAGTATTCGTTTACTGTTCAGTGGTACCACATGTTAAGAAACTGAATGAAACTGCTATGATGAGCTGAATAGAAGTCAAAAACTCCATGTTGGCGTAGTGCAGGGCTTCCCAAACATGGTCCTGGGGACCCCCTGTGGCTGCTGGTTTTCATTCCAGCCGAGCTCTCAATTACTTAACTAGACCCTTAATTGAACTGATAATTTGCTTAAACAGACCTTTTTACTTGTTTTCAGCTCTTGAACAGTTGCATATTTCAAGTTATCTATAACATTTTATAAGTAACTTGAACTGCAACTGTTTCAGAGCTGAAAACAAGTAAAAAGGTCTAATTAAGCAAATTATCCGTTCAATTAAGAGTCTAGTTAAGTAATTAAAAGCTCAGTTAGAATGAAAACCAGCAGCCACAGGAGGTCCCCAAGACCGAGTTTGAGAAGCCCTGGCGTAGTGGCTTTCTGAGATGGATTATGGAATTGGAGTCTGTGGGCTACATCCAGAACTGGATGCATGCGATTTACTTTTATGCAATATAAAACATTATTCTTGGCTGTTTATAGCTGGTATCACTGAATGTTCTGGTAATGTGTTGAAAGAGGATGGACACTCTTCCCCCACCCTCAATAACACTTCTCTGAATGTTACTGATGAAGGAACCAGCGGGTGCAAGAATACAAGGTCATGTCCACCTTGCTTTACTGAACTAATTTCTTATCAGGGGCTATTTCCTTGCAGTGGATAAGAAAGTGATAAGGAGATGTCAATTTTTATTTTATGAGTGCTAGAAACGGCTATTTTAATTAGCTCTGTAAAGCTCAATCAACTATTATGCAAACTGAAAAACATGTTTTACAACTTTCCCCTTGGATCATGCTAAACATATATGACTTTTGGAAACCAGTAAACAGTGATTCTCAAGGTGTGACTAGCTCAGATCACATGTAATGCAACTTCACTAACCAGATAAAGTATGTGGTACTGTTTTGATGTAACTGCCAGATCACTATCCTTAAGAACAGCTAAGAAAGGATAAACTGATTGATCAAACACTGCGACACACACCATGTAGTTTATTGTTAGCATGTAACCACTATTAGAAAAATCAGGCAACAAAACTAGAATGGGCCTGATTGACCTTTTGATTCCCGAGTTGCTTGTTTTATAATAGTAGTAACAGTTTTAAACCTGAGCCCTGGTATTGTAACCCGAGAAACCAAAGAGACTAAAGTATTTGAAATGTAGAGCCTTTTAAAAGAAGTCCAAAAGTAAATTGAAGTTGTTGTTACATTCATACCAAACTGTTACACAGTAAAAGATCTTAAACAATGAAATGGTAAACAGGATAAACGTGCACAATCTATAATTCAACATCATAGTCGTCACATTTACTAGTTCTAGGCTTTTTTTTTTTTTAAATCAGGTTTGTCCCATTTATGTATAGCATTACATGTACCAGAATCATATGATGTTGAAGTCTAAAAATTAAAAAAAAAAAAAAAAAAAAAAAAACACAATAACGATATTATCACTTTTCCTGCTATTAACGGAAGCACGTCATCTTAAGAAATAGTATTGGGGATATTTTTAATGTAAAGATAAAGCATCTTCTTCCTTAAAATAAACAACAGATTTTTGTACTTGACGGCACGATTTCACACACACCCAAAAGCAGTTGCAGTTTGTTTTATTTATTGTACCCCACCTTAGAATTTGTAACATAATTAATTTGCAGGTTTGTAGATTTAATTGTACCCCACCTTACTAATTAATTATATACTAATAGATCTATATATATATATATATATATATATATATATATATATAGATAGATAGATAGATAGATAGATAGATAGATAGATAGATAGATAGATAGATAGATAGATAGATAGATAGATAGATAAACACACACACATATACATACAGCACAGACATAGACACAGTACTTACTGCAAGCCCCCAACTACCAAAGATCCTTAAATCTGGTCATGGAAATCTACTGAAAGTGTCAAATTGTAATTGATTGGGGGAGGATAGATTAAACAGATACTTGCTTTTTTCACAGTTCTTTCCTGCTGGTGATTATCACTGCTATACAGTTAATACATCCAAAATGAAGTAATTTAACAGAGAGCTCAACTACTGATGTCAGTGCACTATGATAAACGAGTCGACGCCTTATCAAGTGCTTTTATAGCGACAGTGTTGAAAATATTACATGAAATATTGCATTCTTAAGGATCCTGACATTGTTGTTTTACGTGTCCAATTCATAGGATGTTAAACAATGCAAAATAATAATAAGCCTCCATTTACAGGGCTCAAACTTCTTATGCAACATTTGCGCCATTAAAAAAAAAATTACAAACCTCTGCAGAATGGCATTTAAATTAACATACTTAATTACTTATACAAAGTTTTGGAGCATCATCAATTTGTTTTTCCATTTAGAAAAAAGTGTATTGTGTTGTATTACTCATTGCAGTGTACTAGTGAAATCAGTGATATGAATCCAATACAAGCCAGAGATGTTTGTTTGCACTAAACATAACCAAAGAATGCATATTAATTAAAGGAAATGTGAGAACAGCACAAGTAATAGGGGTCCATTTCAAATGTCTGAACAGCAGCAGATCTGAACACTATTGCTCTTCAGCAGGTCTCTTTCTCCTGTATTGTTAAAATATTTAGCAATGTTAATACAGGGGTGAACACATATTCTCTGGAGGAAAACACTGGCCTGACTAATGTGAAGTTATTTTCATAAACAAGATTAAAATAAATCATACAGGGGGAATAGTGAAAGGCATGAAAGGCTGCATTTTAAACCTTGCCAAGCCACAGATTTCAAATGCATTAGCTTCATTACTAGAAGCGGTAAATGTCTCGAAGATGTTTAACGTTAAATGCATTTCTTCCTAGGTCACTATTATTTTAGCTTTCATTAGCAAACTTTAATTTTTTTCTTTCTAGAAAAACTCGCTGCATCATATTACATGTTCCAATTTTCTTTTATAATCAATACAATTTTAACTAATAATTTCCTTTCAAACTGTCATGGCAGATAGTCACTGTTATAAAATTTAAGGTCTTTTGTCATGGCTGCACTCTGTGCGTAATTCAGACTCTCTGGGTCTTGGACAGGTGTTTGAAGAAGAATCAAACACAGGTGACATTACAGGACGAGTGATCCTGGAAGCCAGTCCTTATTTGTATTGAATCTGATCAGCTTCTCTTCTGCAACCTATTCTGTCAGATCTAAAAAGGAAGTGAAAGGAAAGAACAGGTTAATCACAGTTCTAAACAGAGGGGCAATGTCACTGCAGCGACCAAAATGACAACTGGACTATTTGAACGTGTTGGACTAGGTGGTCTACAGTCAATATATATATATATATATATATATATATTATATATATATCTATATATATATATATATAAAATAATATAGACCAGATTTTTGTTATTCTGGGGACATTGTGTCCCCTGTACAGCTGTGTGGTTAATGTAATCAAGACGCTACTACAACCAACCAGTCGTATAATGCCTGGTAATGCCCGATGTGGAGGGTCTTATTGCTTATATACTTCAATGTTACAGCACAATTATCTATAATTTTTATTGATTTTAACTGAATTTATTTAGGTTTTGTAATAATAATAATAATAATAATAATAATAATAATAATAATAATAATAAATATAATAAAAAATAAGTCTTTTCCTTGGTAATTGATTTGATATTCAGCTCTCAAAAAACTGTAACTCGATATTCCGTACTGTTGTTCCTCTTTACTTTTGACAGTTGCATAAAATTCTGAGATATTCATTTAAATTCTGGCAAGTGTTTTTATTCTTTTCCTTTAACCAAAAACCAAAATTTGTTTTCCAGTATTTTTTTCAATTCTTTCTATTTCTATATTTGGGTAATGCTCCCATGTCTAGTAGTACTGATGGTATGTTTCTCAGTTTGTCCGTGTTTCTCAGTACTTCTTTCTGTACTGCTTACAGCGACTGTAGACATCTGAGAGGGGCTCGTGTTTTCCCGGGATGTTTTAATTTAGCCATTCCTCAACTTATTAAAAAGGTTGAAATTTACTTTAAATTACATTTTGTTAATAGATAATGGAGTGATCTTGTTTGATTTGCTTCTGTGATGTAGTTACAAAGATTCTAAGTGCATATATCAGGGATTATATCCTCTAGCTCAACCATACTTAGAATGCGTGGAATCTTTCCATTGAAGAATATATATATATATATATATATATATATATATATATATATATATATATATATATATATATATATAAAGCTTTGATCTTAATTTTCTGTTTTAACTGCAGTACAACTTACACAATAAATGACTTGGCAAAAGAAAAAAAAACTGTGTTTGATAATAAGATAGCAGCTAAAATTCCTAATATTTGGCTCCAAACCTTGTTTCATTGTCGGGTGTTTTGAAATTGTTTACATCACCCAAACTGGGATCATTTTCATTTGGCAAACTGCTCAACTTTACTTAACAGACCAAGTCAGGTATGCTTTTTAGAAACAGACATCATATTAAAATCAAGCTCTACTGATTTATCAGCTCATATTCTCATTTCTCTACAGTAATGAATGCATGGATTGCCCCCCCATATGTCATGTATGGTCATTTTTATTAGCTTGCATTTTTATGTCTCTATGACAATGTATCTTGTATGTATGGCTGTAATTCACAGTTGTAACTCACAGATGTAACTCAGTTATGTGATATGTTGTATTGACCATACTGCTTGTTAAAAAATCGCCATATATATACCGTATATATAAAATGATCTCTAAATGGATCTACATTAATTAAATATAAAAAAAAGGATGAACTTTTTTCCTGTCTGAGTGTTTTTACATCTTTCAACTCTCTGTTTCTTCTCGTGGTGAATGGATCTTGCAATGCTGTAGGTACCACATTTCATCCATAACATTAAACACTCAATCATAAATTCTGTGGTTAAGTAAACACATTTTTCGGCTAATGCATTCATCATTGATTGCGTTGATTACACTAATGAAGGCTATTAGCCGAAACAGTTGTCTACTTGACTTTGCTGCTTTTAAAGTTATTAAATCTTTGCCAACAGGATGTTGCGCTTGACTTCATTCCTTTTTTTATGCAATTTTTGTTTTGATATGTTGTAAAATATATTTCCATTATCAAAGACACACTCCTGTAAGGCTTCCAGTTTATTCTTCTTTGTCAGAAAAAGAGTATAAAAAGGAAAACAGACAGATAGCAGGTGTAAACTGTCTACCACTCAAACTGATCACTAAAAGAGACTATTCAGGACCGTTTCACTTTTATGTATATGCTAGACAGACTTCACAGCATTGTTACCTGTCCAGCGTGCTTTACTGTTGTTTTTTCCAAACACTGCTACATCACAATTAGTGTTTTCTAACCTCCTCACCAAACTGAAGTGATCCCCACTCACTGATAAGAAAATGAGGGGGCCTTCCAGGAAACTTTCCAGACATGTTCCATCTGAATAGGCAGTGGTCACTCGTAGAGGCTAATGCCACATTGTCTGCTAGGTCTGATGTGTGTATATAATAGGATGTAAAGGACATATTTAATTGTTATTTATACCTGAATGTCTCTTGTCTGTTTTCTCTCAGATCCTTAACACAAAAACAATACAGTTAGCAAAGAAAAATATATCTTACTTTCATAATATTACAGATTTACTTTGTTTTCTTTTGAAATGTTGTAAACGTTTATAAACCTGAGGTTCATAATCCTTGTATTTTAGCTAAGGTGATCAGACATTCCATTTTGGCCAGGACAGTCCCACTTTTAGAACAATGGTCCCAGTATTCCCAGAACCTTTCTTGGGACGCTCACTTCATCCAGTTTCTTTCCCCACAGCATCGTCGCGCCAGTAACAGAATATTGTATTTTCATGCAGGCTGCTGTGTTTCTAGCATATCTAACTTATTACAGTACAATACCACTTGAAGCGACTAAAGAAAAGGTTGAATGACCAATAGCATTAAAAAGCGGCTGTACAGTACCATGAAAATTACTGAAGACAAACGTTCATATTTGCAACCAATCACAGAGAATTGCGGGTGGGTTTATCCATGTTGCTAAAATGAACAGGCGGCTATCCTCATCTGAATAATCACTCTCACTGCCTAAAGAGGCTAATACAGGGACCATTTGTATTGTGTTGGAACTATCTATATATCTGCGTGCAAACGGCTTTGGTTCATGTGTAGCTATAGGTGACAGTTGCGTAAATCAACGCTGTCATGACACTGACGCTTGTCCTGGTTTGAACACTGTGCATTAAAATAGCCCATCACAACAATAGGAGGGGTTTTAAAATATGGTAAATGTATTTTTGGAAACATATTTTCTATTGAAATAAGTCTATATTCACTTTCAGTTCACCTTAGGTAACCCTCTAAGAAACATATGGTAGTGAATAATACAAAATAATTTATGAACTAGTTATTTTCACATTCACATTCAGCAAATGCCAGGGCTCAAATTAACAGGGGGCTGGGGGTGGGGTCGATCCCTTTAAGTTTCTCCAAATAGTTTTATATCCAAATTTCTTTTTTAACATGCTTTAGGCTGACAGGTATCACTTAAAACAGAAAGGAACCTGTTCAAAACATGTTAATTGCTGATGACATTTCCTTCCTTGTCTCTGCAGTTTTCAGTACCAATCAGAGATAATGAGAAAGCGTCTCCTGACAATCTGAACGTTTATCTGTGTATTTTACATAGGCGAATGCTTATTATGCTTTTTTTAAGGAAGATTAAATAGATTAAATAGTATTCCTTTTGATCAGAAAAGGAATACAATTTAATCTTGTTACAGCTTGATCCGTGTCTCAGCCTATACTGTTGACTTAAAAAAAGAAACAGCCAAGATCAGTAAAGAAATTAGCCTTCGTAAAATGCATGGTTATTGAATTTAGATTGTCAGAAGACGATTTCTCACGATCATTGATTGTACTGAAAAATGGAATAGGCAGGACAGTTCATCATGCAGTTAACACTTTTTTAACAGGTTTCTTTCCGTTTTAAGTGATGCCCATCAGCTTATAGCATGTTAAAGCATTTGGAAATAAAACTATTCCGTGAAACTTAAAGGACTTGCCTAGCTGGATTACTATTGACCATACTTAATAACTACTTCAAAGGAAATTCCTGTTTGTGCAATCAGGGCAGCTTCCAAACAAAACTCAGAAAAGCTGATTAGTGGGCTTCATTTACTGCACACAGTCTAAATATAGGACATTTAACACACGTCTAATAGTTATAGTAACCAGTAGGGATTCCTTCTCCTCATCATGCAACAGACATTGAGCACAGTCAGAGTGGATAAAAAGCAGGGCTGGAGATCGTAGGATGCTCACAAGCCCTCAAAATGTCTGTGGTGTGGGGACTCACTGCAGTGAGGAGAATAAACATAACTGAACATTCCAAATTGGGGGAAAAATAAATACAAATAATAATTGGTCACTCTAAATTAAAAAAATGAAAAATAAAATAAATCTGGTCACTTTAATTTTAGCTGTGATTTTGGTTTTCAAGAATCCAGCTACAATGGGTTAATTTGACATTGAATGACAGCAATCTGTACAAGGCCTGTCTGAAAGACAAGGCATTCTAAAATTTAAAGTAAAAATTATTTCCACTGAGAGTAGGTGTTAAAACATCATACTGATATTGGACTCTCGCCAAGATAAGCCTAAAAGATAAAAGTAGACATAGCTTATTTTATTGCAAACTAATATAATTCATCTGTGTTTCCTTCCACCTGATGATGCAGACATCCTTCTGCCTGGTGTAGATGGCTGAATTATAATGTTGGCTCCATTGATTGGCCTATTTTGCTTCCCTAGCACATAAGCACACACAACGGCTTCAATGCTGGCTCCAGGGATCAACCACCATGTGGCCTCCCTAGCTCATCAGCATGACAACTGTCTGGACTGAGTTGAGTAGGGTACTTCTCTGGAGTCTTCAAGTGGGAACCTTCCATCCTTGGTGTTTTGTCGACTAGCCTACGACACCTTAAGAGGGCTCGACAGTGATTCTGATGTCCCAGCATCACCCCTCCATCCCCCACTCAGCTCAGCCCAGCTTGCTTACCTTCCCTTCCATCGACATTGCTTTCGTTCTACTGTGCTTCAGATCCCCAACCACAATCTTTTTATCTCAACCACAGCCAGTTGCTGCTCCTCTCTGCTGCTTCAGATAAGTTTTTCACTATGCGTCAAAACTCTTGACCACTGAATCTGATGTCTCTGAGAAACCAGGTTGTGGAGTATGCCACAAATCCTCGACAATAAACCTTCACTGGGTAAACCTGGACTCTCTATTCTCGCTGTTCCGTTTCAGCAGCTAGTTGAGCATACCCAAGTTTCTTCCGGTTCATACACCTCATCCACAGCATCCCCTCCATTAACTCTACCAAGTGAACAAGGTGGTCTGAATTAGCACGCAAGACAGTATCGGGTTGAAAGTTTGTGGTGACAGCCTCAGGTGGGAAAATAAGCCATTGTCCAACATCTGCCAGCATTTTCCAGTCTCTAGCAGCTTCCAGTTGTTCTAGACGAGTTTTGGTTTTAATACCTTTTCTTAGTGGTTGCTCCCTTGGATGGAGAAATGTTGTTCTTCATGTGTCATATATTGCTGGCATTGGTGGCAATTTGGTCGTGCTGCGCTTGTCTTCCAATGTTAAGACCAAACATCGCAACACCTGGTCATGATGCCAAGTAAACCGTCCTTGGCTAACTCCCACCTTACATCCTGTCAAAATGTGGCTTAATGTAGCTGCCAATGAACACAAAGGACACCGTAGATCCACTCCTATCCATAGATTAAGGTTCTGTGGTGATGGGAGAAAATCACACGTTGAACTGATGAAGAAACTGATCCTGCTGTGTTCCACTGTCTATAGATCACACCAGCCGATCTTGTGTTGTTCCACACTCTCCCATCTCAACCACTCTTCCTGCTTGGCCTGAGAAACAGCCTTTATTCACCCCATCTTCTCCTAATGCATTTGCACCTCATTGACTACCAGCTTCCTCCATTGAGAACAAGGCCTCCTCTTCCATGCTCTACCTGTCCCATGATTTCACCGACACGATGGGCAGCCTTAGCATCTTCCACAGCTTCCTTTGCCACCCACTTTCTTCCAGTTTACAACACTGATGTGCTCTAAGCATCCTGGGAAACCTGTAATACCAGCTTTCTGTACTGAAGTGCCAATGAAGCAGTTTTACAATAGGTAAGCTGCCAATCTCTGAGCAGCAATGCTGAAGAAAATCTTGCCTTCCACGTTTAACAGGGAAATCGAGTGAAACCGACTGATACTCATAGAATCTTTTACTTTGGGTATAAAGATCCCACCTGCTCGGTGCCATGCTCTTGTTACAACCTGTTTTTCCCATGCCACTTTCATCAATTAACACAGGATTCGTAGAACACCAGGGGCACTCTTGTACACTGTACAGAACTCCATTAGGCCCAGGAGATGATGACGCCCTTGCCTTTTTCACAGCTTGCTCTACTTCTTTCCACTTAGGTTCGCAGACCTCAATTTGGTGTTCTGGAAGATTGATAGGTGGGGTGTCTGAAGGAATCGACATAGGCTCCTGTCTTTTTTAATCTGTGTGCGTTTTCTCGAGATATCTCTCCAGCTCAGACTTAGTTGCTTTTAGTGTGTCATTTTTCTCCCTGGAGAATAACTTCTTTATAAAAGTTAGTTTTCGCACGGTCCTTCTTTTTGTAGCAATTCCATAGGCACTCAGCTCTAAAAGAACTGTGTAATCCTGCATATCACAACCTGTTAATCCTTTAGCGGGAAGCACTAAGAGTGGCACTGGCTAGTTATTATCTATTACAAAGCAGGAAGCAAATACTGAATCAACGCTTTCCGTCTATCACACTCCATAACTCAATATCACACAGGTAGACTAAAGCATATACAAGGATTGTGGAAAACCTTTGGCTTTTGACCTCTAGGTTAAGGTCACAGAATACCAAGCCAATTCTCTGTTTTTGATGTTCTTACAATAGCAGTAAAACTGATAATGTGATTTGGATAAAATTTGGATAGAATTAAAACAGTTATGTACGAACTTGGCTCCTGTTGCAGAAGTAAATCTGAAAATCGCAAGTAGGTCAAAATAGTCTATGCTTTCGTCTTTCTCATAGTACCACTGACAAAGAACCAAAATCACTGATCCAACAATGACCGGCTAATGATTCACATACAGTATATTAGACAGGAGCTGATTGTGAATACACTTGTACCCCTTTTACACACACAAGTTATGATGGCTCTGAACCAGCACTGATGCGGCATTTTGGTCTGTGTGAATTGCCTATGCCGTTACAGAGCCGTCATATTTTAAGCTCTATAGTGCGTGTTGATTAAAAGTCAACTTCCCACATGGTTGTGTACTGGACGTGGTGGGTATTTTTGTTTCTGTATCTGGTATCTGTGTTACACACTTTCATTTTTTTCAAATGCAATGGCTGATCAAGAATAAGGTAGTAATTGGAGTTTGGAATAAGTTGAGTAATTGTTAACTTTACAGGCCAACAAGGAAGCAAATTCACAAATAAAAGGGACGGTGTGTAAAGCTGTAATTTATGGGCGAATCGCCGTTGCCATGACAACAATCTGTTGACTGACAGGTTTGAAAGTTGTACTCACTGATCCCTTTAACCCTCATGTATAGGCAACTTTGCAACAATGAAACAAAGACAAAAAAAATACAGGAAAAAGCAACAGCTATCTTCAAGTGCTTTTGTGGTAAGTTAATCAATTCTTGAATTGCTGAATAACAACAATAAAACACAAACTCAAAATGAGCTTAAAAAAAAAATTCAACAATATGTAGTAAATTAGAGGCGGAGCTTATTTAGAATCTTGTGGAAGTGCTTATTAAGTAATAGAACATGAAGAAGAGGGCTTTTCAGTCTGGTAAGGCCCACCTCATGCACTTAAATAGCCTGAGCCAAACGCAAAGCCTGGTATGTATGATTTATTGTCATATATGTTGAAATATTGTCAGAGAAGACAATCATAATTTCCACATCATGTTGATGAATATGTCTTGATCATAATTTTGTCAATAGTAATGTTTAATAGTTTCATAGATCTGGCAGTTTGCAAATCTGTCGCATCATGACTGTGTCGCTTCAGGTGTGTATGGTCATGTCGCTATGAAAGTATCTTGTCTTCCGATCAAAAATCGCATCGCATCTGGTGTGTAGCGAATACCTCAATACTAAAAAAATTATCTTCCCTTAGTGGGGGGGGTAAAAAGAAAATGGGGATCTCATTTGTTCTTGTTTTTTTTGTACTGCTATTGTTCTAGGAGTTCCTCAATAAAAAAAAAATTTGGTCACAAAAAATCTTCTACTTAACGGAGCTGTTCATCAGTTCAGGTACCTTACGTGGGACCAACGTGGTCTGTGAACTGTTTGTAAACAGGTAAAAGAATAAAACTACAAAAAACTTTAAAACATTTTTTTTAATAAAGATTTGTGTTTTTTGTGTGTTTCAGTATTTAAAGGTACTGTTAGGTCCTCAAATGTGTTAGCGAAAGCAAATAATGATAAAAAAAAAAAAAAATTAAACAAAGTTTTAGTATTTAAATTACAGGAGTTAGTGCTGATAATGCTGTTTTTTTAAAGCCTCTAGCTTTGTTAGAAAAGAGAGCACAGTTTTTGTGTTATGATATGTTAAAAAAAATAAGCTGCTGAAAGTAAATCAGCCTGCATACAATTGTTTGCTTTTTTACACTTGTCATTCAAACCGAAGACTATTTGCGATTGCTTTTGTAGTTACTGTATTGCTGCTGACAGCAAATTCTTAATAGGACAGCGAGGAAGCAGACTTAGTCTACATTGACAGACAACATTCAGAGGGTGCGTACCAGAATAGAGATTTTCTTTCATCAGCAGAAAAAAGGTGAAATATATAAATTAATACAGGTTAAAATAAATATCTGGTCCATGTTCTAATGATTTTTATATCTTAATTTTATTTTATTTAGCACTCTATTCTCTGTATTCGTTAACATAAAGCTACCAATTTTTAATAATATTAGTTTATCACTTCCCCCCAAAGCATTTCTAAGATTTCAGGTGAATGGTAAATATATAAAAAGCCTATAATTAGACTGGGATGAAACCACAACTTTAACTTTATCTAAATCTATTCAGAATTGCATATGGTTAAAAGTAGTGCAAGATTTGGGTTATTTGCCACATTCCTATTGTATAATTTGTTTGATTATTATCATTTTTCTTTTACCGTATACAGAATTAAGTTTTAGTAGGATACAGGTGTCGCCTGCCCAGCATCATATCCAGCCGTAGTAAGCTTCTACTCGACTAGAATCTTTCACTTACTGTGCTCTTATTATATGATTATGAGGACCCTCTATATATGCTTGCACTGCTTTCATTTAGGGTAAGGGCAGCAAACACCAGAATACATGATTCTAGTTAATAATGCAGCCATGAACTGAATCCTTCCTCTGCATTCCCCACACTGCTAAGTGGAAATAGTCACCGAGATACGCACAGAGGTCTACTTAATCCTTTACTGTCAGGTAGCGACAACAGTAATCCATGGTTCAACATGCTGTCTGTTATTACTGGGGGCACCCACAGTGGATTTGTCAGTGGAGGCAGGATTAACACGGGAAAGGTACATATCTGAGGAAACTCTGAGTCCAACATGGATCCAGTTTCCCCGTTTGTCAGCAGTTGCTGATAGAGAGAGAGGGGTGGTGTTGACATCAGCTGATAGTGTGGCATTTCTGGAGCCAGGCATCGCTTTTAATGAAGCGTGATTCAAGTCCTCTGAGTAAGAATGGGCTGTGATTTACTGTGAGTTGGTGAACCAAAATTTGGGGGTCAAGCAGAACTACTGGCTCAGAAACTGATATAGCAGTAGATTATAACAGTGTGAATCTTTTGAGAAATAACTTAGAAATAACTTAAATAATATATATATATATATATATATATATATATATATATATATATATATATATATATATATATTTTTTTTTTTTTTTTTATTGAAGCTAGTTATTAAGGCAATGTCTGACTCCCCAAAATAATACATCTAGATATGCTGTAATTCCTATAGATAACCCATTTAGTAGAACACTAGTGTGTAAGGCTTAAGTGGTTAATCCAAGTCATCCAAAAGTCAGTAGATGATTTAAATAGCTGAGGCTTTCGTGCTCTTTGACTTTTAACCCATCTTTACTTTATTGGTTTAAACCCTAGCTGAGAGAATTGAGAAAGGTCCATCAACCATTCTGAAGTGCACTGGATTGATTCACCAACCATGGAAACGTCATTAAATCAGTCCAGAGGAATAAGTTATGGAACTTGTGAAATAATAATTTTAAACTTGCATGCAAATGTGAGCCTGTTCCATGACAGGTTCTATCCGGCTATCTGGATAGTGTATACATTTCATTATTTTTTTTATTTTTTTGGGTGAACTTTATAGATGCAGAGCATGCAAGTCATTCATGGCTTGCAATTCTAATTTGTTTAAATAAAACCAGTACAAATCATTTCAATTTAACAAGAAGCTTAAGGCTATGGCTATGCATGTTAAATTAAACAGAACTATAAGCGCACTTTCCAAAACAACACAGGTAAGTTAGCTACACCATTCTTATTTTAGATCACAAACATTGTTTATGGAAATATTTCTTACAAAGGAACCGTCTGTGCAACAGAAGTCGTCCAGTAAAGATTTAAAAAAAAAAAGAAAATAATATTCTGGTCTTGAAAAAAAAGATCAATGATATAAACAAAAGGAAATATAGAAAAGTCACATGCAAGGATAATACTGCCTGTTTCAACTGTTCAAAGAAATTGTTATCCTTTACATTATTTTTTAAAAGAAATCTATTATAAGTTGAATTTTAGCAGTCAAAATACATATCAAAAACTCACAATGTGCCTCTATTCTCGTCATGCAGGTTGTAGTATTTAAATCTCTGAAGGTTTGATCCTTGACATTTTGTTGTTTACTTTCAACAGTTGTACAAATATTGACATTAGTTTACTTCTGATGGTTTCATTTCTGTGTATGTGAATGTGTGTGGTTGTTTTCTATACAAGCTGCAGTTAAAGGGCTTTGACAGTGACACACAGTGCTACTCATGGGGGTGGGAACACAACTGGGAATATTGTGTTTTGTTTTGTTTTGTTTTTTTTGTTTGTTTTTTTACAGCTGAGAGGAAAAATCAATGCCTGCATTCCTACAACGGTGCAAAGCTATGACAATTACCCCTCGCATCCCAAGAATGTGCGGTTGTTGTGCGTAAGCTTTTACTGAAAAGGAATGACAGCAATGACATTAAAACAGTGGTTTCTAACCTTTTTCAATATAGGGACCACCTTGGTGTTTGGGTTTTTCCCACGGAACACTTGCCAGGCATTTTTTTTTGCAACTAATTTGTATGTGTACATGTACATGTACATGTAGAAAGTATTTATATAATGTATCGAACTTAATGAGATTCTTGGGCTTGAATCTTCACTCATATTTAAAACATTGAAAGTTGCTGATGTCAAAGTTATTGTTTCTTTTGTTTAGAAAGGTATTTTTTCACATTCTGAATTCTTTGTAGATAAATGGCTCTCGGTTTTGTAGGATTATAAGTTTTGTTTGACAAAACTTCCTGAAAATAATGCATTGAGGCTTGGGTCATCCTGGGATCCAGTAAATGTGAATACGTGCTGGTCCCCTCACCCGTTACCTCGTGTAGCAAATCATTCGATCCATTTCTAATGCGACTTATTGCACTCATTGAGTTGCCGACTTTGCTCAATGTACATATATAAAAAATAAAAAAAACACTGGAATACGAGGACGAGGTGGGTGGGAAGCAATTTGTATACGTTACATACCACTTTTGGTGGGCTGTGATGTGTAAATTAAACGTGATTGGTGGCGTACAGAACAGACTGTACACATTCAGCCTGATTTTCAGACAGGGGCAGGTTAATTTCTCCCACCCACAACGCCCTTTGTGACTCCTGCTTATGACTGATTTAACTGAAACGACAATTGATTTTCAGGTTCATTAACAAGCCAGTTAGTCACATTTCAATAGTCTGGATTTCCATTTAACTGGAAAACAACGAGGCAGCGCACATGTAGTCACAACAATTGGACAAAAGAAAGGAAGAATACACATTCTTAGACACCTAAGTTTGTTCCACATCCCCAATAGAAAATAGTATAAACCCTTGCCCTACGGTAAAGTGCATCTGTGACATCATGGATTAGAAAGATGTACATGAATTTACGTGAATGCTAGATGTAGATTTTTTTTTTTTTTTTTTTTTTTAAATAAATGCTGGCAAATAAAAGAAGTCTGTAATTTTGACAAGACAAATGTGCCTTCATAATGTGTAGGTTATTTAGTTCATATTTATTTCACATTAGAAAGCTGTTGCTTGGTATTGCATCAAAGGGAGCTGTAATATAAATTTATAAACACACCCGTAATAAAAGAAAACAGATAAAGGGGAATAATACAGACTAACATATCTTAAAATATAAGTATTTTTCAGTGGGATGCCACTCACCAAGGACCAGGTAGTTTTTGGCTGTAGGTGAGGCGCTTCTTCTAAACATCATAAACCATACAGACTTTTCACTTTTTTTTTTAAACACAATATATTTGGTTTTATATATATATATATATATATATATATATATATATATATATATTTTTTTTTAAACGTTAAGTTTTTTTATTATTATTATTATGTATTCTGCTTCGCGACACATGTATAAAAAAAGTGTTATTCTATGACCTGAGGGACCTTTTTTTAAAATTAAATCAGAAAGAGGGTCTGTGGGTCCAGCCACAACTACCTACAGCTAATACTGTTAGAAATACCAAACCCACTGAGGAACACACATCCCTGCATGCTGTTAATATAACTTCAGAGTTCCCTTTCAACTAGGGAATATTAAACATTACAAAATTGGTGTTCCCCTTTAAGACACCCGAACCTGAAAGACACTCGTCAGAGGAGGATGACGTAGTGCTGCTCCATCTCCTGCAAGCACAAAAACACTAGTCACCCTGCAAGTATAGCCATTTTCCTTTTCTGCCTAACCTGATTAACACCAGAGAGTTGATAAGTACATCGTCCTGTATATTTTCACACTCATTTTTTAGCATTTCTTTAAAAAGTGCAAAATTACTTACGGAATCGCTAAAATAATTATTTCTAGCCAAGTTTCTGTGTTTCTGTTTGTCAGCTAGCACTGGGTAAGTCCCTCCACGGCCTTGTGTGCAGTGGGAAGCCTGTGACTGTCTTGTCGTCTCTCCTGGGATCTTAGCACACCAAGTCGCCGACTTGTTCAGCTGAATTTATATATTAAATGTTGTTGTTAATAATATTATTGTTAATAATTGTTTAATTAATAATTTACAGTATTGTTTAACGTGTGTTTCATTTGGCGTTGGCCACTGGTTGTATTACATACTGTGTTTCATTTTCTTACAGGAAGGCAAGTATTCAAACCCGAGCAGATACTGTGGGTGTGCGTACTTTAACAGCTCGTTACTGTTTTAGTGCAGCTATCCAGCATCACTATTACAAAGGCTTGTTCATAAGCAAGCTATTTATTGTCTCACGTTCTGCTGACTAGATATTAGCCAGCTGGACATCCCTGCTACTCGCCACAAACAGTAACTGTGACCTGGTTACTGTTTTGGTGCAGACTACAGTTGTTTGTACTGACTAGTGGTTTAGCCAGTGGTTGACTTGCAGGTTGGCAGCCCTGCTAAAGTGCCACTAGCAGTAACTGTGTTTATCGTCCACGTTCTCGCTTGCGAGTTCGAGGTTACTGCTTCTGAACAAGTGCACTGAATTGGTACCGAGGCCCTGTGTCGGCACTGAGTGAACTGAGTCGGTACCGAGTGTACCGTCGGTACCGAGTACCAAGTGTTGGTACCAAGCACACTGAATGTCAGTACTGAGTGTCGGTTCCGAGCATATAATACTCCACTGTCTGGTCTGTACACTGTTGTTGTGAATACAGCACTATTGCCATGTCTGGGTTTCAGACATGTGTCTCTTGCAAGGCTAAACTGCCTACAAATGAAGGACACGATAAATGCATGCACATAGGGCCTTGACTGTAGTCACTTTTTGTGATTTGTGTGCTCCCTTCACCAAGCGTATGCTGGGGTAGCACGTCACTCACAGGAGCGTTCCTCCACACCTACGTGGCATTCAGCATCACCAATGCTCTATTCCAAAGGGGGGGAGGAGCAGTGCTAAGAAGAGTAGAGCTGAGAAACACAGATCCTCATCTTCTTACTCTTCCAAATCCCCTTCACCTTCCCCTCCTTCAAAACATTGAAGGAAGAAAAGCCGTCACTCATATTCAGCAAACAGGATGGATGGATATAATCTAGGAGGTTGTGTCATGCAGACAGGCTATTATAATTGAGCTGCTGCAAGAGTGCTCAGCCCCACCGGTAATACCGATCCTGCAGTACCCACTCCCCCTGCACGTTTGCACGCAGTGGCCAGTGGGCTAGAGAGCGATATACTGTCTATCACCACCTCCAAGGAGGCTGACGATCAAGACATGAGGCTTCCTTCGGATGATGCTGAATCGGACATTCCCATTACGCAGCTCCCCCTGTCATCAGAGATTATACCATTAATGCAACGAGCTAGTGCAGCTTTACAGGTCCTGTGGCCTGAAACAAGGGATAAGAGGCACTCCGTTTGTGACGAGCAACCCTCTATCACTCCTGGATTTTCTGTTTGAGCTACAGTCCTCTTATGGCTGCTGCGGTTTCCCGTTCTGTAGACTCACTATACAGCGTGTTTGATGTAGACAAGCTGGGTCTTACCAACTTTCCGTCAGTAGAGGCTTGTAGCTTACCAGGCACAACATATTGGGTTCCTCTCTGAGAACCATAGGCCCTTGTCTAAGCAACTGGACAAGCTGCGCCTAATTTCCAGAAACCTGCTATGGCTGTCCAAGCTCAGTAGACAAGCGATAGGCAGAAACCTGGCAGCACTGGTAGCTGCACGCAGACAGCTCTGGCTCTCCCAAGCACATGTGATTGAAGGAGACAAGATGGCACTGCTGGACACTCTGGGCACTCCAGGCCATACATCTGGTCAAGTGGTAGACGAGATGCTACAACAATCTCACCGTGTAAAGGAGTCCACCAAGCAATTGGTGCGCCTCCTCCCAAAGAGATCCCCTCCACCATGAAAGCCTGCAGCTCAGTGGCATCCTAAGTTCCAGTTTTAGAGGAAACCGGTACAACAGGTTGCTCCCACCTCAGGGGTTACTGCCAGGAGGCAGCCTGCAACCACGTTCCACGGAGGCAAGAGTCCTTTAAGTGCCCTGTGCTTCAAGAAAAGCAGCAGCCCTAGGACATTGCTGCCACAAGCCCAGGGCTCCTTCTCCAGAAGGCACTTGGACATCTGGGAACAGTGCACCTCAGTCCTCAGACCTGTACCTGAATCGGAGACGGTTCAAGATGCTGACTTCGCAACGGCTGTTGCAGTCCGTCAGGCTAGGCCACTGGTTCACCACTGTGGGCCTGAAGGATGCCTTTTTCCACATCCCAGTAAAACCAGTGCACAGGAAGTACCCGAGGTTCGCCTTTCAGGGAACAGTATACCAGTTCTGTGTCATTCATCATCATCATCATCATCATCATCATCATCATCATCATCATCAACCCTTAACAATCCCCTTAAATTCCTACAATAATTTAAACACACAACTCACACATTTTACAGGTTAACAATCACGAACATTAGTTTCAATGTTAAAAATAACCACATAATATAACAATACAGATAATCATCCACTAATTATATTACTAGCACATGGCCAGGGTAGATCGACAATGTTAATGCTATGGCAGGTTGCTATATATGAACAGCAGTCACATGAAAAGGCAAAAAAAAAACACTTAAAGTCTTTGTCTAGACAACACCAACATTTTACAAGCACAAAATAAGGAGGTGCCACCCACCTTTCATTGTTTGAGGTCTGAAATACTTGCTGTCTTTTCCAGGGGAAGCAAGTAAACTGGCATTGCAAATTATGCCAAGGAAAGAAGGAGGGGACTCATTCTCTAATGGCACAGTAATACCTTTAAAAAGTGAATACGATCATTCCTATAATATACAGCTATAAAAAACATGTCAGAGAAGAAAAATGCCCCCAAAAATTGTTGAGCATCTGATTGTCATGCAAACTTGCCTAACAAGTGCAATAACTGATTCATGCTGCATAATGCACGGGGTTGTCAAATCTGCGAATAAGCTAGAACTCAAATTGTCCTTGATTTGGCAGTTCTGTTGAATTGGTTGTGGTTGTTAATTAATGCTTTACATAACTCAAAATATTATAATGCCCCCCCCCCCCCCCCCTCATTTAAACATTGCAAGTTACAGAAAAATGTAAATGTGGCAGGCTTACTGACAAGGAGCTGAGCTTCCACTGCAGATCACAGGGTTGAATTCAACCATCACAAACTTTGTATGGAATTTCATTAAATCCTACTTATGTGTTACACCTGCACAAATGCATAGATTATTGGTACAGTATTGTAAAGACACAGTCTCTGTCTCTAGCTAATTCTCCAGTCAGTAGGATGGTGACCTAAAACATGCTTCCAGACTCTCATATGGTTATGTGGTCATGAAGAAATGGATTCGTGAAAACATTCTGGAAACCACTGATCCCAGACATGTGGCTTAATATGCTTGTTTAGGATCAGCCAGTTTATACAAAGAATGCAGTAAATAGGATGGTTTCTCTAAGAAACCTCCTAGACCTTTTTAAACCACTCCATATTTAGGAAAAAAAAAAACTACAAACAGGCAAAATAAAGACATTGATTTGTAAGAGAAGTTTTGAACATGTAACCGTGGAGATCTAGGCCTTGACTGCAAAGGGTGTGACCCGGGTGTGCTCACCATAGCGGTTGTGAAGGACATTTTTTGGTGTTACGCCCTGGTACAAAATGTGTCTTCCACACAGTCTGCTTAATATTATACATTACTGCATACTGTCCATTTTACCATCTGGGGGAGGTAATTACTTTACTTAGCTTTGTGTATACACACACACACACACACACAAAGAGAAGAGGATTGCACTTCAGAGCCATGAAGCCCACCTCATTTGGTAAAGCAGGCAATGTGTCTGGAGGGCAGAAGGACTGTGACAATACTGTTTAACACTTGTAAGACCTGTCGTAGGATGTGCTGTACAGCAACACCTCTTGACAATAACAGTTTTATAAAAATGAACAGAGGTATGTAAGCTGGTAAAATAAATGAAGTATAATCCATTCCAGTACTTTCCTTTTTAGTCTTCTCTTATTGATTATCGGTAGCTGCAGGGTACATTTCCTCTAGGGTGACCAGATACCAAGAGTGAAAAATCGGGACACTTGTCAGTTGGTGCAGGGAGGAAAGAAACCTCACGCACTACTGCACAATGCAAGCAAAGCAAACTGTCTGTCTTTCTTCTGTAGATAGGCTTTTTTTTTTATTATTCCGTTGCTTTCCTGTGTGCATTGCAAAAACAAAAACTGTCTTGTTTACTATTTAGATGACAGCGATGTTTTAATCAGCCTATCAGTGCATCTGTACAGGCTTTTCGGTGACCTGCTGTACTGTACAGTAGCAGGTGGGACAAAGTGCTGCATTGTTTTGATTTAGGTTGCTAAAATCTAGTTTTCAGCATTAGACGTAACATACCAAAAATGGACAAGAAAGCAAAACAAGCAAAGTATGGTTTGTCTGAGGATTGTGTCAAGACAATTCCAAAAGAAACTGTACATGCAAATGGAGGTAATTGTTTTGCACATCTTGTAATGTGACTTAAAGAAAATACGATCGATCGCTAGAACTTCAGAAGCACACATCAAACGAAAGACCACTACAGAGGCTGCTGAACCTAACGTAAAACAAAACAACAGCTTTCAGAAAACAAACTGGAAAGTCAGCGCAGACAAAAAGTATTCCTGTCGGTTTGCATCCAAGTTAAATCAGTACTACGGGTACGATCTAGCATAGCCACCTCACTTCAAATAACCTGCTCTTTACTTTGTAAATGCAGTTAGAATTTTAGACCCAAATAGGCACGTTCTTTGTTTTGACTCGGTACTGATAAAATAAATTCCTGGATGGGACAAACAACGAACATGCTGCACATATGGTCTTTATTAGAGAATGCCAGATACCTTTGGGTAACCAAGCTTTGGGACCGTTTCTAATTGATTTCCACATCTGTACAACTTGCCAAAGCTTTGCCTTACACTTCCAACCAATTCAGTGGATGCAGACCTGCAGTATCAATGTATAGGCAAGTTCACAACAGACAGAGAATGTCAGCAGCAACTGCTGGGAGATGTTACCTTTACAAATGACAGCACTCTGTTTTAGTAAGGAGGCAAGTGCCCCTATTTTTAGGCATTTATAGTGCTATGAAATATTAGGTGTATTTAATGTTTAAAAAGGTCCGCGAATGTGTCCGTGAAACCCTAACTATACTCCCAATCCTAATTAGATGACTTGACCATGGGCATATGATTGAATCCATTTTTCCCCCACTGCGTTCAGTACTTGGACTGTCTTTTTTGCTTTTTAGTGACAGGCTCGTCAACAACACCATGCCATCATGACCTTTCGCCACTAAACCCGGAACGCACAGTCACACGAACCAAGATAAACATATTACACACACCGCATCATATGACTGCAGGTTAACGTGATTGGATAGCCGCTCAGATGCAATGCAAACAACTAACTCAAACAACACGCCCTAAACCAGTAGAGTATGTTTTGCACCACGAGACAGTACAGCAGCCACATATACAAAATTTCCTAACAAGAAATTAATAATGTCACAATTTAAGCCTGGGTTTTCAACGTATACACTAAAAATCGGGACAAATGGCATCCCGACAGTACCTTGATCGGGACGCGGGACAAAGCCCCTAATAAAGGGACAATCACGATTTTATCAGGATGTCTGGTCACCCAAATTTCATCATCAGTTGACAAGTATGATTGAAAGTTACTGGTGATTAGATCCTGAGCTACTGACCAATTTTTAGATCCAAAAATCTGTTTCAAGGATGTTACAGTATCTTCATAAGATGAAAACATTTCAAGAATTACACTGGTTTATTGGGATACTTTGTCTGACATATAATAAGATGTATTATACATTGGCAAGGATCATCTTCCCATTCATTTCAATGGGCTTTTTGATGCCACAGCACTGACATCACCACAATTAATTTTTTGTTGTTGTTTTTTTTGTTTGTTTGTTTTTAATTTCAAATGATCTCATAGCCATTGTGTAATCCCAATATGGCCCTCCATGGTGTGTTTTGTCCCTGTCACCCACATGTGCCTGAGAAAGCCAAAAGCTGCCGGCGTGTGGCTACCAGCGCAGGTTTCTACCTACAGACCTCAGGAAATAGGACTGGTAGGCTACCAGAAAACAATTAAAGATGCTCAGCCGTGCGGAGAACCCTAGATTTCGCTTGAGGATCACCTCCGAGACCTGGCATTGTTTGTTGGGAAAGATAGCATCCTTGGACAGCAGCGCTAAATTAGGCAACTGTGCCAGCATGGTAATTGAAACCTCTACCTGGCGAAAATTGGGCCAGGCCCAGCTTCTCCATATCTTGCACCTTATATAGACCGGGAAACAGCAGGAGCTGTAGCTGGGTGACCCCAGGACGACTGGATCTCAAAAAGAAAGTCTGGCTAGGTGGTAGGCCGGTCATCAAAGATGGACTGCCTCAATGGGAATTACAGCCATTATTGCAGAGGGAGTATTTTTAACATTAGGTAGATAGATTACATTTACAATTAGGCATGTTTAAAATTCAGACATAGAGCACAGCCCGCGATAAACAATCAAGAACATATTTATTGACTGGTGAAATACAATTCAGAGCTGCTGCAGAATGTCCGCTGTTTTGCCATTTCAAATATTTCCGCATAATAAACATTAAAATTCAAAGCTGCAGTGTCCAGTGCAAAACCACATCATGAAAAATCACAATTGTAGTTTAAAAAAAACGCTAAAATAAAAGCTGCTAAAAAAATCAGCCTACTAAAATAAAGGGCTTTACATAATCTCTGCAAGTAAGAAATTGCAGTGTCCAGTGTGAAAACACAACACGAAATAATAAAGTAACATCCAAAGTAGCACTACAGCATTAAAATGTTCAATAAAAAAATGGTGCCTTAGTTACAAGTTCTTGCCTGTCTAAAAAAAATAAAAATCCAAAATATGGATTGTAGCATAACAGAAAAGCATAATTAATCATCTAATTCGAAACCGCTGAACTCCACGTATGGAGAAAATGTGACTTTCAGCTAAAAGTTGGGGTGCGGTGTTCACTCAAACCGGAGCATAGACTCGTCAGAATCCGATACATTACAATTTGAATGATTGCTTATAAACTATGAAGTCATCTGCCCAATAGCAGGAGTAAAATTACAGGTAGGTTTACTTCATGTATTAGTATAATGTTAATTACTGTAGTTTTATATGTGCCACGCTTACCTTGAACTTGTTCATCTCTTGTTCAAGGTCCTTTTAGTGGCCCTTTGCATCCCTTTCAAAACAGAATTAAGGAGCTTTTGTTCATTGTAGGTAGAAAACAGCTACATTATAGCTACTTAATTCTCAATTGTCTGGGACAACAAAAACAAAAACAATAATAATAATAATAATAATAATAATAATAATAAGTTTTTAAAAAGACAAACTGTAGGCTTTCAACTCTTGCATAGCAGTTTCTGTTTTTGTTTTTCCATATGGAAAGAATCAGAGCTAATTATATGTTGTGGTTTGGCACCACCGTTCCTGTTTCACCACAGATATAGCATTTCAGAAAAGCCCCACTCCTGAACATTTGAACTTAGTCTTGCAGGCTATAATACAGACTATTTACTACTGGACCACCAGCTCCATGCTCTAGTTCTGTTGTGATACCGGGGTGCAAACGTCCTGGAAAGTTTGCCTCCATCACCGCAGAGCATACAATATCCCCCTGTAACCTTACAGCAACAAGGGTAACAATGGCTTTCAGTCTGGGAATAGATTCACTGAGCCACTGCTAATTCCTTTGCATCACCCTGAATACAATGCAAGTGTAGCAAGTACAGCTGAAAACAAGAGAGACAAACATTATACAAGGATACCTAATCAACTTATATCAATGTAACAAGAAGTCAATTTAGCAGTAACTGTAATTTATATGTGCGTAATAAGAACTTAATTGATACCACTTTTAGCAGAACTGAAATGAAAGAATATAGTGAACTTATAAAAACTATAAGAGATTACTGATTCCATTACACAAGAAAGATTAACTTCTTTCACGGAGTATAATAATATGTCCAATGACATTGAAAGAATAGTCTCAAAACATTGGAGGATATTGGAATGTGATTCTCAGCTTCATCCTTTCGTTACCTCTCCACCTAGATGTTGTTTTAGATGTGGTAGGAAAATTAAAGATGCGTTAGTGGCTTCTATGAATAAAATAAGAACACTCTCACAACAGATGAAATGAAAAACAGGGCTATGCCTGTATATTTATTTTCATTCAAAATTAATCAAACAAAACAAAAACCCAGGAGTACTAGCTAAACTTTTCCCAAGTTCTATTAAACTGGACGACTATGCCATTTACCAGTCACCCAAACCTACACTTAAACACATAAGTATACAGCACAGTACCTTTCTAGATCTGACCACACAGGTCTCTTACAAGTTTGCTGGTTTTCTGGGTGCTACCTGGAAACATCAAATGCTGGCAGCAAAGGAAGGAAGAGATCTTGACAATATTGGTATGATAAATTCATAAACTATTCTTTCTTTATGATTTTTCGCTTGAGATGTTTAATCCATTTTCAAGGGCCCCGATACTTAAACCAACTGGTACCCAAATACATGGCCCATGATTCCCCATGTAGGACTAAACTACCATGCAATTAAAAACACCCTGTGCCTAAAATATTTAGACCTCAGTAATCCCCATTATTGTTTCTCTATGATTGAGAATAGTGTACAAACCATGAATCTGATAGAGGATGCTGTTATCCATTACACAGCAAATGAGTCATCTGCACATGTTCTGTGTTCTACACCCACAAGTGCAGACAGTTTATTCACTCAAGTAAACACACAAAACAAACAATGACAAAGGTGTTTAAAAAGACGTCTTTTTAACATACCGTTCTCTTCTTGGGTTATTATCCAGATAACTTGTTGGGTTCAGACCGTCTCCCAACAGCAACACTATACTATTATACCACGCCTGTTATTTTTTTCTGTTAAAACAAAGATAAGAAAAACCATACATGTTATGTACAATTCATACATTCACATAAGACCCTGGTGTTTCTTTGAAAGGGTCTGTCTTCTGATCTGCATTATTGTTTTGCAGGCCAATTATTTATAAACAATCAGTTATTGTATAATAAAATCAGAAGGAATTGAACATCATCTTACGTCCAATATTCCCTTGGCTTGTTGCACAAAAACTCACTTGAAATAAAGCCTTGTGCTGACTGCCACACAATTTTAATACCAAAAGCTCTTTGACTTTTGTTTACAAGAATGAAATGACACGTGCCAAGTGTCCTTTATAATACATTGTTGCACTTCTCTGGCAATTTCCTAGTCCCCACCCATCTGATAGCTTCTGCTTGTCATTAACAAACCATTAACAAAACCCTTTCTTTCAGCCAGTAACATGCTTTGACTCAGAATACACAGTGTGGCAAAGTGGTAGATAGTGTGCAGGTGCGGGTGATTAAAGAACAGACAGACAATCATAATCCAGGTGAAAAGGTTTATTTTATCTATATTTAAGTCCAGTGCCTGATGGCAAAACAAACAGTAAATAATAATGGAGGTAAGTAATATAGCGACGTGTATTACTTAATTTATAATCCCTGTGTTGCCTCGCAAATAATAGTCCTGTTATTATTATACACCCACAGAAAACACAAAACACATACACAAGTCCATTAGTGCGTGAATTAGTGCTAGTGGTGTAAATTTTTATTTGTGCCAAAGGTGCAGTGTTGTCCGGTTTCATGCTGGCCCCTGGTGACAGCTCCAGAACTGTGTTAACAGTCTGGTAATGTGTAAGACAAGATGACACAATTACAAACAAACAAAAATACAACACTCACGGTTTTCAATAACAACACACTTTTACTGTCATTCTGGCTTAAACTCACTACAAACCAATGGGAAGGAACTGATTACGATTCTCTGTCTCCCTTATATGCTGTCACGCATGACCCCTTGGTAAACGAATGCAGCTCCCTTTACAATCTGCAGTTGCTACATTGTTTCCCTTCTGGGTCAATACGTTCTTGCAACAGAGTCTTGCCTTTTTCTAGACTGACTGACTTCCCGACCCGGGGAAAGAACTGTCAAGCCAGCCTGTCCAAAAAAACTCTGTCCTCGCTTAGTACCCTCACAGGTTGGGAGGGAGATTTACAACCAAGGTTCATTGTATTTCTGTCACATACAGATATCAGGAATATGTTTGCTGTAACATGTGTCTCTTTCAAAATTGCCCTTTGTGACCTATATAGCTATATAGATTTTTGGAATGTTAACTAAAACCACTTTAATTGTGGTTGTCTGTGCCTCCACCTGTACTGATAATTAATAATGTAATTGGCCTCTTTTATAACTCCTCAAGCTGCCTCATTCCCATCTCCAGGAAGTATCCCCTGACAAAACCAATGGAAAAAACTCAAGCCTATCCAAGCACGTGCCCCCTCGTAATCCAGCAGGTAGATGTGCACCCTTAATGCCGTCTCACTGACAGACAGCAATTTTGCTGCAGACTCCCGTCTCACAGCTATCATAAAAGGTGCCATCAAAGTGGAGGAGCGGGCTCTAATCTTTTTCAATCAAGGGAGATCTTAAGGTCTCAGCTGCCTTACCACACACATGTTGACTGCGGATATCAATCAACCAGCTGCAAGCACAGACAAACTGTAGTCTGGGGCAGACAGTCCCCCTCACCAAGACTCATGTGGATTATTCCTCACTTAATAGCTCTCCTGTTGAAAGACAGAATACCTGTATGTACTTTTCATGCCTCATTTATGAGCAGAATTATATCAACCTTTTGTCTTTTATGTCTGTGCTACACTTTTTGAGACGCTTAATTTTCCAATTCAAATATAGACCAGTACAGCAGTTACTTTTTTCTTCTTCTTCCTCAAACAGTATTTAATACATTTTAAATACTTTCAATTAAAACTATGTTAATTAATTTACAGTTGACAAATGCATTACAATCCAATTGTTTGTCTATTTCCCTTGACCAACAGCAAAGGTACAAGGGGTAAAAAAATGTAGGGTAAAAAAGATGGTTATTAGCTTTTAAAAAGGAATATCGGAATATTGGAACTTGCAAACCACAGAAGAGAGAACATAAGAAGGTTTACAAACGAGAGGAGGCCACTCAGCCCATCTTGCTCATTTGGTTGTTCGTAGCTCATTGATCCATCTTATCAAGCAGCTTGTTGAAGGATCCCAGGGTGTCAGCTTCAACAACATTACTGGGGAGTTGGTTCCAGATTCCCACGATTCTTTGTGTAAAAAAGTGCCTCCTATTTTCTGTTCTAAATGCCCCTTTATCTAATCTCCACTTGTGACTGCTGGTCCTTGTTTCTTTTTTCAGGTCGAAAAAGTCCCTTAGGTCGACATTGCCAGTACCTTTTAGAATTTTGAATGTTTGAATCAGATCGCTGCGTAGTCTTCTTTGTTCACGATGGATAGATTAAATTCTTTTAGCCTGTCTGCATATGACATGACTTTTAAACCCAGAATAATTCTGGTCACTCTTCTTTGCACTCTTTCTAGAGCATCAATATCCTTTTTGTATCGAGGTGACCAGAACTGAACACAGTATTCAAGATGAGGTCTTACTAATGCATTGTACAGTTTTAACATTACTTCCCTTGATTTAAATTCAACACTTTTCACTATCTATCCGATTGCATCTTGCTGGTCTTTTTTTTATAGCTTCCTGACATTGTCTAGATGAATACATTTCTGAGTCAACATAAACTCCTAGGTCTTTTTCATAGATTCCTGCTTCAAGAACCTTGGATTTATTTTATGGTTAAAAAGCTTTTAAAAACATCTGAAACAAATAAAAGGCTCTCACATAGCAACAGCCTCTGTTTACAGCTGCTGAATGGCTTTCAAAGCTTTCTTTGCAGGCTGTTTTGTCATAATTAGAGTTTGATTCATGCATTGTCAAACAACATTAGGGTAAGGGTTAATTGAGTAAGTAAATAAATAAATATGTTATCTTTCTTTTCCCTCCTTTTTAGCCAATAAACAGCTCTCTTCACCACACTTTGCTGTAAAAAGAGCCACATGGAAGAAAGCCATGTTGGGAAGTATGTCCCTTTGTCTTTCAGCTATATATTTTAGGAACAAGCCAGTGACCGTGTCTCCGTAAAAATTGCTGTGCAGCCTTAGTGAGGTCAGAACCCCCTTGCTATTGTGTTATGTACCCTGGAGAGTTTGTTTCTGTTTACGGGGCAGTTTGGAATCAGTGCTGCACTAACAACACAAAAAAAACCCTGTCCGCCGTAAATGGGCAGACCAAGGATACATTAGTTTATATTGTGTGTCAAAGGGTCAAGTTATCTCCGGCTTGTTAAAACACAAAAACTGTACAGCAGTCCTGCCATTAGGCCATCTTGCCTGTTAAAACTTACAACAATAGGAGATGTTTCCTACTGTTAACATTCATAATATTTACTTCACCCATAAAGCATCCTGCTATTTCCAAGCCTGTGGAAGATAAGGGCACAGGGCTGGCAACAAGCATACATGCTTAGACAACACTTATGAAACTTAAGATAATGCAGCAACAAAATATGAAATATGATGAAAACTTATTCCAAACTGAAACTATATGATTAATTACACATATTCTTTTGTCAAAACCAACACCCCTGTCTCTTGGCATGAAGCGACTGAATTTGAATCGATCTGGAACCCTATCACAATCAGAATCTATGGAAATGGTTACTTTCTGGGAATGTTGTATTGTTATTTAAAGGGAAAATAACAAAAACTAGAATCACGTATTCTAGTATCTGCTGCCCTTACCTTATGGCACATTCAGAGGGTCCAGATAATCTCATAATAAGTGCACAGTAAGTGGAAGATTATAGGCAAATGCAACCCTAAACATATATGAGACTACAATAAGTTTCTTCTTATATGTAAAACAACATGGGCAGAAAAACTATTAAGGATATTCTTGTTTTACCACATTACTGGACTAATGTAAAGATTATATAAACATGTACATGTTTTTTTATTTTATTTTTTATCTTTCATGATCCCTGGCACAATAATTGTAACAAATCGCATTTACATTGTATTCAGCCTCTGCTGTAGTGTATCTAACTGTTAATTGAATACACAATCATAAATAAATAAATAAATAAATACAAGTTAAGTGAAAATTGGTTGTTCAGTTTCAATGAGGCGTGAGTATAATTAAGATGCTTTCTTGTAAATACTGTGGTTTGCTGATGTTTGCAGTTTCAGTGGTTAGGAGGTACAATGTGATAAGGTCCATTGCAAATAAATCAACAGGCTGTGGCTCCTACCCACAGGTTTGTTATAACATGGTGTGGGATGACTTAATAACGATTGTAAAAGATTGCACTCATTTTAGGTTCGTTTGCATCCTTTTGAAGCACTTTTGAAGCACTTTCGTGCCGTTTTATTATTTTACAGAAATAAAAGGAAAAAATCTAAACAAAAACCTAACTCACATTGGAGTAATAACTAAACGTTTCAGTTCTTACACTAATAAACTGCACAGCTAAGCTGTTCATAGGGACAGAAATCAACCCCATCCCTTCCAACCACCAACACATTTCTTTACAGGCAGGGATTTGCCCTGCCTCGCTATATACGGCAGACTTTTCGGCATCTTATTTCCTATTGCCTACACTGATTTGGTTCAGGTATTAAAATCCATTTTACCTTACCATCAATTTACCACTAGCTACATTAACTCTTTTACTGAAGTTCTTCTGTTTCTTTCTTTATATTTCCTACTTCAATTTGAAAGACTCAGATAATTCAGACAACCTAACCTGTGTAAGATTTAAACCCACTCCAATGGTCTAGCACAGAGGTTTTCAACCCTAGACCTTGAATTACAGTTAAGAACACAGAGAAATCCCTGAAGATACTAGATAATAGGTTTTCTGTAAGCGCTTACTTATGTGCACTAGAAAATGATTCTGATTTAAAGCGACTGTTGGAGTTACCTGAGGTCCAGGGTTGGACATCTAGAGGCAATCAGGCCACATGACCTACAGCAAAGGTACAAGGATGCAGAGCTGTAGTGTTGTATGTGAAATATATTTGTATATCATAATTAGTAAATAAAAAACCAAAAGAATTCCAGCTAAGTAAAAGCGAACACAGTAATAATATTAACAACGTTAATAAAAGTTTGGTTAGTTCTCCTTGAAGCACAACATAAATCTTGCCCATCATTGTTATAAATTGCTAAATTTGATTTAAATACAGAGTCACTTTTACATTTTCTATATCCCTGCCGCTTAAGGAGCAAGACTGAATGAAAGTGCAGGGTGATGATACAATAGACCAGCTGTGTTCAATAAAAAGCATATAAAAAGAGTTTAAGTGTGCAGTTACAACTGTGATAACAAACACTGCTGGGCTTTTAATAGGCTGATAATCATTGCAAATTATTTTGCGCCTGAAAAGAAAAAAAGAATTACAGTGTGTACTGACTTAAATAAACAAATGTTGTTTATGCTTAATTTAGAGTAATATTAGTTCTCAGTTGAGACGCAGAAGGTGGTGAAACTAAGTCAACTCCTTTAAAGAGTCTACACATAAGAGAAATTCTTTATGCAAAATCAAACACAATTATCACATCTTCACATTCCCAGCTCACCTCCACTTTAAAAAAAAAAAAAAAAAAAAAAAAAAAAAACTGAGCTGCTTTGTTTTTAATGACTGGGCTCCTTATTTTGGTCCTGACAGCATCTTATTGGGAATGTATTCCATGTCAGTTTGATCAATGGCTCCCTCCACAACCACCACATCCTTCCACCATGTTTTACATAGCAGTGGCGGTGTTTATACGTGTTTGAGGAATCTTTAACTCAGTTCAGCTTCCATTCATAGTATATTTTTAAGCCTTAAGTCAAAAACTAGTGTTTTTACTAGAGCCATTTTGGAAGGATTTGAGATTGGCTATACAGATACTCTAACTGTTTCCGATACCCCAAAAGCGTTTACCAAATAAATGCAATAACAATTGAGCTAGTATTGGTGAAAGCATGTACTATATGATTACCAATGTCATCAACACATTTAGCATGCAGGGTTTATAAAAAAAATTGCTGATTTTAAGTCAATACCTGAAAGGATGCCCAAGATACGAGACTTTGACACTGTACTTTACTGAAACGAAAGGGTTCATATTTCTTGTACAAACTCGACGTAGAGAATTGCAGAATGAAGAAGTTGCAGCAGATTTACAAAAAACATATAAGCGCCACTCATGGGATGCTTAAACAGCATTGTAACCACAAACACAAATTTTATATACAGTAGACATTTCAACACTAATAAATGGCAAATATCTGTCTTAAAGAAAGTCTATCTAGGGATGGTGGTGTTTGGATTGCTGGAAGTCTACTACAAAACAGTACATTTCTGCTAGTCTCTGAAGCACTGGCATCAAAGGTGAAAATGATCCAATTAAAAGCAAAGAGGTGAGAAACAGTAGGGGGTCTAACAGGAAAACAGCTTGCTCAGCTCAATATTATGGGGGCGGGGGTAGAACAAATTCATCTTAACTGTTGTTGCTCTGTAACTGATTTTTACAGCATCATCTCAAACAACATTAACTGAATTTTTGCAGTAACTCCTGCATAATCCTAGACACAGACTAAAGTTTGTCTTGGCAATTACACACTAGTGGAGGTACATGACCTGTCGAGTCTAGTATCATTCATAAACAGTAAGCAGTTCAGAGATTTGGGCTCACGATTGCTTCTGACAAACAGGCCTAGCTTAGTCCCAAAAAAGGGGGGAAGGGAATACCTGGTTACAAACTTAATTTTTTAATTCACAAGCTGGCTGTCATTTTGTGAACATTAATTTAACTTTGGAACACCGACACACGTATAATAAAGCTCAACACAAATAACAGAAAAGGAGGAATACTCAAGTAAAGGATGAATACTCAAGCAAAGGAGGAATACTCAAGCAAAGGAGGAATACTCAAGCAAAGGAGGAATACTCAAGCAAAGGATGAATACTCAAGCAAAGGAGGAATACTCAAGCAAAGGAGGAATACTCAAGCAAAGGAGGAATACTCAAGTAAAGGATGAATACTCAAGCACAGGAGGAATACTCAAGTAAAGGATGAATACTCAAGCAAAGGAGGAATACTCAAGTAAAGGATGAATACTCAAGCACAGGAGGAATACTCAAGTAAAGGATGAATACTCAAGCAAAGGAGGAATACTCAAGCAAAGGAGGAATACTCAAGTAAAGGAGGAATACTCAAGCAAAGGAGGAATACTCAAGTAAAGGAGGAATACTCAAGCAAAGGAGGAATACTCAAGCAAAGGAGGAATACTCAAGTAATTTTGAGGCCCTATAGCAAATTGCAGAGGCTGGATGCTAGTTAAAGCTGCACTGTGCATTGCTTTGCAGGCTACAGAAATGTCAAAAGTAATTTTAGCAAGTTGATTTGTACAGTAGTTTGTCAAAATGTGTTACTCTGAGTCTAATCTGGGGAAATAGAAAATCTTGAATTACAAAGGAGGAATTTGATTGTTTTTTCACAAGTAGCCAAAATAAACATAACCGAAAAGGAATAAAGAATAATTAATGTGAAATAGCGCCGAAACCCACCACAAGCTCACAGGGGACAGACGGTGGATGCGCCACAAGCAGAAAAGAGTTCTATTCCGATCGACCAAAACTTTGAAATGATCCCCTCCTCCACGCACCATTCACATGCACTGAAGTGGTTAACCACTGAACTTTTTTCAGCTCTGTGCAGAACAAGTGTTTCATTTCAACATTTACTCACAGACAAACAGTTTTTCACCAGGCTTTCATTACTGTGGGTCAAGTCATTATGTTTATTTTTGGCTTGTTTTTAGCTTTTATTGCACTTGCATTGCAAAGAAGGGTGGCTCGGTTGATCCTAGTTTTAAAGAGTGTGAGCTATGGAAACAGATTACAAAATCTTCCAACTTTTTATTGGGGGCAGATGTAAATGAGCATGCTAGGCCCTACCACGTATATAAATATAGAGACTTGACATAAGTAAATAGACACCCTAGTTTGAAAGAACACCTGTTTATTCTGGAACCATACATAGCACTGGCAAAATATGAGTGGGGTTAATGCTTTGTGGTGCAGCCCTTTGCCTTATGCAAGGTAGCAATGCACTGACGCATTAAGTGAATGAGATCAATGCTGGTCTGTGGGATTGCATTCCTGGCACACAATCTGTATTGTGGAGGCCCGGGAAAGAGAGTCAGAGCATCAGAACTCTACCACGGCCTGGCATATCACCAGACATGAACCCCACTGAGCACGTGTGGGATCGTCAACTGATCCCTGGAAAAGCATCCCAGTAAACTTTTTTTTTAACTCTACTATTTGATGAATAAAGATTATTAACTACATTTTTTTAAATAAAAGCTTTTTGTTTATGTATTCCTGATGTAATTTATGTTATCAGTACAGTAGGTTACGGAATTACATTTTATAGTTGTATTTGTGCACAAGGCGATACTGTTAGTGTAATAGCTATTGAAATGCCCTAAGGACAGCATGACAGTAAGTGTTTAACGCTGTCATTGCATCACGGAAATCTGTTTGGGAATCATAAAAAAAACAATGGAATTATATAGCGTTATAATACACTCCCTGCCTTCAACTCTATATGGGTCATTCCATGACAAGTTGTATTTTACACCCTATCATTTCCGATTTACACCAAACTTGATTCTTAGGGTTGTTTCATGCAAAAAGTTATTGGTCAAAATGTGGTTGATGGGTACCCCCTCCCCCTTAAATTTAACTAACCTTTTACTCAAAAATGTTTTGTCCTACACTCTTGTGGGAGGTGTCATTGTATTGGAAATTGCATGGCAAATTCAAAAACATTTGAAAGAAAACAGAAGGAAGCTACATCTTAACAAAGTTTTTGACCTTTGACCTTGGGGTGAAACCCCAAAACAAAAAATCTAAAAAAATTACCAAGAATAGGTCAACGTCTTGGTTTAGTCTGTGTTACAGGAAGGTAATATTTTTGGTTGCTTTGAGAAAATTAAAACCTAACCTGCCCCCCCCAAATTTGAGACCTTACAAACTCAGCTACAGAAGCAGGAACAAAATGCATACATGGAGAATATCTCCAAGTTAAACAAAAAGTCTAAACTCTCCATCATATATAGTTTTGGAGTGTCTAAAATGTATTCTTTATTAGGAAGTTTTTGTGTTGCGCTCATATGCACTCAACACAGCAGCTTGTAAAGTAAGGGATAACACCTCTGTGATGACAGTGCTCCAACAATGTGTACATATTAACTGCACAATAAAAAATTCTCAACAGCCAATCAGCATGCAGCATCCAAACATTCAATTTTATAAAGATTGTAGCTGGAGATTGGTAGCTCTGACTGCTGGTACCTCATGGATGTAACTTCACAGAAATCAATTTCTGCAGAAATTATCAATTTATAAATAAAACTTAAAAAAAAAAAAATAATTAAAAAAAGTAAACTAGAACCGTTCTTTAAAACTCCCAAATAACTGCTCATAGAATCAGACCCACCCATCGGATTAAAACAAAGAAAGGTAAGTCTACAGTTATTCTTAATATTATAGTGATTTTTTTATGTGCTTATTTTTCAGTAAGCAATACTGTTTACTGTGTGGTATGCCGAGATAAAAAACCAAAAAAAAAAATCAGGTGGTCCGTGAACAAGTGAAGGAAAAACATTCCCACCTGAAGAAATAGTTCAGTAATGGTAATGGTCCACCATTCAGTAATGGTTGTGCTGCCCAATACAAAAACAATTCAGCAATCTCTCTCACCAGAAACTGGACTTCAACTTGGATGAAGAACGGGAATTTTTTTACAACTTCACATGGCAAAGCCTTTGTGATGGTATTGGGGGAACAGTCAAGTGAAAGACTGCAAAAACAAGCTTGCAGTGTCCCACTGATAGCCAGATCATAACCCGTGAAAACATGTATTAATTCTGCAAGACTGCCTTCAACAGCATACTCTTCATCTTTGTATCCAGAAACGGCACCATGGCCAATATGAACACGTAAAACATAGGATGAAGTACGTATTAACCATAAAGGACACTAAACGCCTGCATAGATTCATCTCATTTCCCAGAAAGCTTCAAGTCTCTTCTCTCTCCATAAGTCAATCAGAAACTGTATCTCCTGGGATGGCTCTGATGAATCCAAAGGTGAGGAAAAAGATGCAGTTTCAAATCAGAAAGGAAGTTTAGTTTCTGTCATCTATGCAGATACGTATTGGATGGGTATGACTGAAAATGTCTCTGAGGAATTTAGGGAATTTATATTCAATTTATGCTCCCTGGTGTGAAATCACAGCAGTATCGCTGGCCAGAGAAGGATGACAAATGCTGGGTACCCCATAGCAACGTTCTTTCCAGTGCTTTATTCCCTAGTCTCACTTCATCTTCTTCAAGAGGCTACAAGTTGAGGTGAGGTTTTAATTACAAATAAACAAAATTATTACCTTGATGAATGCACAGACAAAGCTGAGACCTCGAGACCTTGACCTTTTCTTGGTAATTTTTTGAGATTTTTATGTTTGGGGTTTCACCCCAAGGTCAAAGGTAAAAAAAAAAAAAAAACTCTGTTGAGCTGTTTTTGGATTTGCAGTGCGATTTGCAATAAAATGACACCTCCCACAGGTCTGTAGCACAAACCATTTTTTGAGTAAAAGGCTAACTGGGGGGGGGGGGGGGAGATAGATTACCCATCAACCACATTTTGACCTCTCTACAACTTTTTGACCCCTTTACCTAAACCAAGTTTGGTATCAAATCGGAGACGGTAGGGCGTAACCTGTTGGGTGATGTGTCACGGAATGACCCATATAATGTACTTCTACTGTGCGTAATGTTTTCTAAAACACAGACAGGTATGCTGACAAGTGTTGGATAAAATATTTTAATTATACAATGTATCATGTACTACTGGGAAACACAAACATCCATTAGGCATAAAGCCCATGAAGTTACCATGCCCCTGGTGGAATGGGCAGTGAGCTTTTCTGGAGAGGGCCATCTCACATGCAGTCCTGAGTGTGTCTGCTAACCACTTGGACATCCGCTAAGACAAGGCTGGACCATGGGACTTCCCCCCCGATAGCAGAAAAAAAGTTGTTTGGACTGCCTCCAACTTTTTGTCCTGTCAACGTAGTATGCCATGGTCTGCACTGGGCAGAGTGTATGGAGCTGTCGCTCCCTGTCAGACTAGATGGAAAGCCTCCAATTCCATAGACTGGTTGACATGTTTGCCCCGCCAGGAAGTGTGCTCCAGGGGAGACCGAGTCAATTTTGACATGGCAAGGTGAAGTAGCTGCCAGATATGCCTTTAATGTAGAAGAGGATTTCCCCTTGTTAAACAGGTCCTGCAAAAATTGCAGTATTACTGCAATGGGACAATTTATGGGGTCAAAGCCACAAGGAATACATCATGTCTGAAAAATACCCACGTGTGAACGGTGTTCTAGCATTCTGAAGGGTGTCAATAACCCTGTTGGAAGTTCCAGACGACTCAAATGCAGCCGTTCAGGGGCCAGATCCAGAGCTGCAGGCTCGATGGGTCGGAATGCCATAAGGTCCCCCGTGCCTGACTGAGCAGGTCACAATGCTTTGGCAGTCTCCACGGCTGGTCACTCAGAAGCTGCATCTGGGTTTAAAACACAGCGGGAGCAGGGTAAACAGTGGGAAGACGTATAACCGAAGCCTTGGCCACTGGTGTGCCAAGGCATTTATTGCCAGTGGGTCCCCGTCTCCTATGGGTTAATTACTGGGAGGCTCACCACCCAGGGTTGAAGCCTCTACTCTGAGGTGCTGGGGACTCTCCTTGAGAGGCCATTCCACACAGATCCCCAGTCCAGGCTTGACGCGTCCATGGTGACGACCTCCCTTCTGGTGACACCACCCAGCGCTACAGCTAAGCATTATTATTTGACGATGCCAAACCGTGACAACAATTAAAATAACTGTTTGGACCGTGAACATTGTGTTTGAGCACTGTATCACCTCTATACCTGTGCAGCACTAACCACTTTGCCACAAGCTATTATTTTAATATCACATATAATTTGTGTAAAAACACAATAAATGCAAAATATATTGTAGAAAAATTACTTATCTGAACCAGGCTTTCCTGTTAGGTCAGTTCTTGAAAGGAAAAATGGCACCGAAATTTGTGAGCGCAGTAGTTTTATGCCCCCGGGGAGCAGGCCATGGCTGTGTCACAGGCTCTGTGAACAGATTTGATATATCTTATTCAGGTTTCAGGTCTTTAAGAGGTAAAATACCCATATGGTAATGGTTAAATTTCGTACTTGAAAGGGAACATATTAAACCAAAAATAAACTCTACCCACACTACAAAATCCCCACCAGCTGAAAACACTGTGGAAAAATCCAGTGAGATAATATTCTCATTTTGAAATAAACTAAAAGCAATATATTGTATACTGGGCCATGTTCACATAGGTTTCAAGAATATCAAAATTAGTTTAAGATGGTGAATAGGAACCTCTGTTTTAGTACACATTTGTGTGTCTAAATACTGTATATATTTCTCATGAGAGAGAATTCATGACAGATAGGAATATGCCAATAATTGTGACCAATACAAAGCCCCTAGTGATTTAAGGGTTTTCCTTATGATCCTTATGATTTTCCTTATGCCTACTCTACTCTGAACCATTGTGTATTCTACCACATTTATAAGAAAGGAGTCTTAAATCTGTTTCATTTTGGATGTATTTGAATATTATTCTATTTTTACAGCTACTGGTGCCTGGGAGCACTACCCACCATCAACATTTATTTTGTATGTTTTATTATTATTAATAAATGGTCCACCAGTACACCTAGAACTGTCGATATAGCAGCTTCCTCTTACATGCTAAACCACTTTCACTCTTTGGCAAGCTTCATACTTAGCAAGATTTAGTTTGGTGCTATAAATGAAACATGCACATTTTTTATTACTGCTGTAACTGAGTTCTGTCACAGCCAAGATATTTTACACTAAGTTCAGCTGAATGGGTATCAGTGCTACTGTTTGGTATGCCTTTATACTTTTGAAGCACTAGCCAAGAATGCAAGCTCTTGACTAGAGGTTAAGAATAGGTAGTGTTCCGCATTTCTGTTTTTTATCTTTAAAAATAAAAATAAAAATCAGAGTTTATTTTACATATATTAAAACAGGGATAAGATCGGTAATAAATAGTTGTTAATTGAAACATCTGTAAAAATCAGGAGGAAAAAATCTCAGTATACACACTTTACATGTGGAATATGATACACAGCAGTTCTGGTTTTTGATTAAGTTTAATGTCCCTGGCATAGATGATGAAGCAGAATCTGTGCAAGTCAAAGCCACATTTCCCCAAGTTAGCAGGTACTTTGCAAACGTTTGGGCAATCGCTGTGCTGACAGAAATGGTATCTACAGAAGGTGTGAGCATGACATCAGGACAAAAGCCAGGTTTACTTGCCTTGAAATCATAAAAAGAAAAGAAAATTGACAGAACTGGACGGTGCAAGCCATCGGGAGACGCGACAAAAAAATCACACTGGACATTTCCATCAGTGCGTTCCATAAGTTTACCAAAGCATCACCATCGTCAAATATTTATTGGCATAATATAGATATAGATAATAAAGATTGGCAGTGGTAGGCAATGTTTTAGCTGATGGACAGTACCGTCGCATTAAGTCACCAATACATACCTCTCTGCAGTCTGTAATAAACAGTGGCTGCCCAGCAATGCGCAGCACTCTGACAAACTCTCTTTTTATTAAAGCACGTGTAAAAGCTTCATAAGTGGATTGCGTGGCTCTCAGTTCACTTTACTGTTTTAGTTTAATGTGTCGCTTATTTTTCACCATGTTCTTTTATTGTCAGCGCGAACATCTACTTCAATGCAGCAGTATTTGCAGTGCTATGTGTCTTCTGCCACTTCTGTTATTTTTGGTTTTTATATACTTCGAAACATATGTTTTCTTTTAAATATTCATAAATTGATTTACGTTTTCTCCCCATTCCTCATTCACTAAAAATATTATTTTTTTCTGTATTTCGATTTAGTTTTTGATCAAGCTAGTAGTTACCACGCCCAGCAATTGCCACAATAATCAGACTTTGATTGGCCAACAGGATTGGCCAACTAGGATACAGTGTAGGGCTGCTTATTTCAGTGTTAGAGTCAAAATAAAACAGCATTTTAGTCAAAATATCATGTATTTCTTAGAAAATAGTACCGGGAAAATATTGAATAGTAGACAAAAATCAGGTATAAATCAATAAAAACCGACATCCTGTTAAAAAAGGATCCTGTAATTTTTCTGTAAAATTCTGAATAAACCAGAAACACGGAACACTGAGGACAGGCAAATCTTTCTCTGCATCTTAATGCTTTTTTTTTTCAAGTGTTCTTCATTTTGTTGTATGGTAACGCCTTGGTTTAAATAATGAAGATGTAGAAATCAGCTAGTAAGAGGAATATCAAAGACAATACAATGTAAAAAATAATGCTCAATTTGTAAGCTGCAATTTATAAATAATAACTAATATAAATGTCTATGCAATTTATAATGTGCTTGGTAAAAATAAAAATGCCAGTCTAAATATATAGTGTACCCCTTTTTAACCATGCAGCCGAGACCCATATGTAAGGTAAGAACTGCTTGCTGCCTTTTAACGAGAATGCTATAATAATGGCATTATGGGGCAAATGGGAGCCATTACCATACCACTTTATAACCTATTCTGCTGTATAAAAGATAACAAAAATTGGCAATTGTAAGCAATACAAATATTCACAAGAATATGTATTGTTATGTTATTTAATTGTGTCTTCATTTGATTTACTCATTTGGAAAGCCTCCGTCCAAAGATGTTGTGTTAAGGAACTCGTGCATCAGCACATTTGAGATCCCACAGCTCACAATACATGGCTGCTTTTATCTTGTAGTGCCTAATGCTCCAGTTTGAAAACACCCTGATCAATGTGCTATACAGGAACATCAGCCGTGGTGTAGATTTGCTATAAATCTGTAAGTGCTCATCCTTACAAGCATCTCCTGTTCAATCCCAGTGGGAATGACTTCCATTGCTGTTGTGGTTAAGAGGACTCTCTTTCTTTGCAGTTGTGAGCAAAGCTGCAGGATACCAGGAAGTCGTTCAGAAAAAAAAGCAGGGGAAATGTGGCCAAGCTCCGCAGCCAGTCATAAAAAAAAATCCCAGCTTTTCTCTTCTTGGATTACATCCCTATTTTATTTTCCTAACATTTTGTTTCATATATCACCATGAGCAGACCCCACCCCCTCATCATTATCAAGAGTAACCCTAGCTTGTTCACACCAGCATGAAGCAAAGGAAAAAAAGACCACATTCTTTGGATTTCCTCTGCATTCCTGGCAACTTCAGTACTTCGGTTTCACAAGCCGAAGTAGTGTTACATCACAAGCATCTAATACCCTCCGGAAATACTCAAGTTATTTATGGGAAAGCAAAGCTAGCTTAATGGTTAGTGCGGAGATACCGGTGAACATTATTTCAATAGGCTCATCCAGTTGATATTTCTTGAAATAAACATGCAGTTATTACAGTAAACATGCGCTCATCAACACCAGAAACAGAGCACAATCCCAGCTCTGGCATGGAAAAAATGCACATCAGAGAATATAAAAAAATACTGTATGGGGCAGTGTGTGATAAATGAGATTGAACAATTAATCATCTGATCTATTCATCAATTAATCACACCTGTTTGCTAGTGATATGAAATTGTAATACAAGTAATGCAAAGTATGAACATAATGCTATTGTAGCCAGCCAATCAGTGAAAGAAAACCACTTGACTATGCCTTTTGCAATTATACAAACAGCAATATGAACTGATTATTCTTGAAGCAATATTCTTGCAAGTTTGAAGCTGCCAAAATGCTTGTACTACAGTTACTTCCCCATAACTCCTCCACCGTCCCTGCACGCACTGCAGCACATAACATTACTCTCTAAAAGCTACAGCAGCTTATTTATAAATCGGTAATAAAACTACAGTAGTCTCCAGCTAAAAGAACACCCCCCCCCACCCCGGGAAGCAAGTGAAGTGTTCTTATAACCAAAGTGTTTTCTAAGCCAGAGTTAGCCACAGACACAATATGAATCAATCAATAAATAAATAAATAAATACCAACCAATGTATTACTTGTCATGATGCATGTGAAATAATACGCAGTACGTAGGGTTAACTTAATGTTAATAAACTAAAGGTCAAACTAAATTAACATAGCATCCCTACACAGGTTACAAAATGCAGCAGCAATATACGAGACATGCACATTATTTAACATAATGGTGAACAACTCACAATAACGGGAAACATCAAATTTCTCGCCGACTTGTGTCTGATTCAGGTTATTTTCAGGAGCTCGAATAATTTCCAACTTTGTGTAGCAAGAGAAACAGTGGCACATGGTTTGCCGTTTTTTTACACGCCATTTTGTAGCGATGAGGTGCACTTGTGGAAATCAGAATAGAAAACAATTCAGCAATATGATGGCGGCTCTGGAAAGATTTAAACCAATCGGTGTCCCTAAAGACACTCTCGCAATGACAAGACGCTTTTTTACAAAACAGTACTGTATCTGTTGTGTTCAAATCACTATTGGTGCCAAGAAGGTGTTCATTTTTAGCAAAGTTGCTGTTCCTTTAGCCGGAGCATTTACAATGGGAAAAATCAGTTTCACTACAAGGGTGTTCCCTTAGCCGAAGTGTTCTCTTAGGAGGTGTTCCTATATGCAGGGACTACTGAGGAATTTAGCTTTTAGATTATACTTAACTTTCACTATTTACAGCAAATGTTTTCTAATACCAGCTAATGTTTAATATACATATATGTACCTGCATGTAATTCAACAGTTTGAAAATATTGCTTTACAACTGGAAGTCATTTAAAATATGAACTTAGTTTAATTGCTGTTTGTGGTGTTTTATGGGTGGGTGTTTGGGGGTGGTGGGGTGGTGGGTCTCTCTTTAAAATGCCCTGAAAATGGTCTGTATGGGTTCTTCTTAAGGTTAATTAAGAAAAATACGAAGTACATAAATATATAAAGTACACTGGAAAAGGACCAGACCCCCCTTGCCGACTATACAATGGGCAATATAAGAACATGGCAACGTTCTTACCTTGGAGTAATACTGTATCTGTAAATCAGGATCAACTTAAATCACTCATAAAATACATTTAATAGGCCCTGGTCCAAAAGTAAATTACAACAGTGTTTTTCAAGCAATTGCTGCTTAGGCACACTGACAAACGCATTTAAGGTTAAATTACGTTACTTAACTTTTTTTTTTTTTTTTTTTAAATGCATAAAAAGATAACACAAACTCAAAATAAAGCAAAATAATTAAAATGTTATGATGTGTAAATATAAGTACACCTTCTGTATCAGGTTACTTAATGTGTATGTCAAAGTTTTATAAGTACATTAGGCTATAAAGAATTATCCCTCTGGGCCCCGCCTTACATAAACGTACAAACGTGGGTAAACATTTCTTAGGCATTGTAGTTGTGAAGCGAATTCAGTGTGGTTCAACAACAGAACAGAGTGCCAGTTAACAAAAATAACACACGTTACATTTGGGAGACTGTACCCATTGCTTGGGTATGCCTGCTGTGTTATAATTAGGGCTGTATTTTTTTCATGGTAAAAAATTGTTTATTTCACAGCATTTGATGGTCTAAAAATAGGTATTTCAAAATATTTGTTCAGCAGAAAAAATAGTGTTGTCACATCAAAAGCATTATACAATAAATGTTGCTAATTATTTAAATGTTAAACTGAAAAACAGTAAATTGTACAATATTTTGTGTCTATCTTTAAATAAAGTAATACAAACAAATGTTGTTTATTTAGAAGAGAAAGTTTCCATTTCAATGTGTGCTACCCAAGCAGTAATGTAATTACAGTTGATGTTATCTTTGATTTGTAAATGTTACAGCATTTAAATTATTTCTTTATAATTGATATTTAAGTTTTGGTTTAGTTTTCTTGATTATTGGACACTGGTGCGGGGAAGTTGTTCAGACAGAGTCCTTAACAGTAACTGTGATCAGCCTTTCATTTTTACTTGTACTGCTTGGTTTCAAAAAGCTTTTTTTTCTCTCCATTTCTTTCTTCATAAGAAATTAAGAATACAGCAAGCACTTTTATATTGAACTCTCCAAAAGGTCAGGCAGACAGTCTTCATTGTGCAGAGAATTTACTTTTGCTGTGAGCTAAGTTTTATTTTTTTCAGCACAAAAAATACTACTTTTAATAAGTGAAATATACAGAGAACTGGGATAATTAAAGAATGTAAAAATTAATGTTTTAGAAGGCTGTAATATTGTGGATTAGCCTCATCTTAATTTCACCACCACCAAAAAAGAATATAAAACAAGGGAACATATTAAATTATTTCTGCAGGAGCCACTCTCCCCAGCAAAGCTAAAAATAACTTTAACTGCAGTGGCTTTGAGAAGCATACATAAAGTGAGAACTAACACCGTGAATGCTGGAAAACATATGGACATGTTTATGGCAAAGAATGAGCGCAGAGAAGATGACTTTGGGTGTGATAGCAAATGTTTCTGCATTTATCATCTTGTAACACTGTAGAAGACTATTGAAACATTTGTTACTATTACATGTTATTTGTGTCTGAAGCTGTAAATAACTGTAAAACTTTAAAAGTAAAAAAAAAAGTAGCTAGCCTTTAGGTAAGCTATTATTAAAGCTAAACAAATGTTTTGTAGACAGCTGTTTACTATTGAACACACCTCTGATCTCAAACCCGAGTCCAGTAAGCAGACATCTTGAAAATACCTTTGAGAAAGAGAGAGATTCATTTTAGGTGCGTTATTTAAATAGTTGTAACAACACGTGGGAAGGTGTAACGCTATATTTTGCGGAACCCAGCTACTAGTTCTTGTTGGTCAAAAATGTTTATACCTGAAATGAACAGTACTTAATTGTGTTCAAGCAAAAAAAGAAAAATTAAAAAAACCAAACACAGACACAAGACAAGAGGACTCACGTTTAAGACAGAAATGAAGAGCAACCTGTGGGCATTCTAGTGATTTGCTGGCACTGAATCAGCCTTCAATTCAACAAACCAATTACTACAAATGATAATTCATAAAGGTTCAATAAAACAGTTGTCAGACTTTCAAAAACAATGATGAAATATCTGTCACAAGACCAGTCACAAATGGAAATGATACAGAACAACATTAAGATGATGTAATCTCATGTAAAGGTCTAATTTGAGTGATAGCTCACATAACCACATAAAACAGCACCATGCCACCCCACCAGGACCAAAAAATTGAAATGAAATCGCTCTGTACATTTACCCCTGCAGAAATATTCCTGTACAAATATTTATGGTAATTCCAAACTTGAAATATGAGGAACATTATTTTATTATTCTTTTATGGCCATTTGTGATAATTCAGTTGGAGGACTGTTAGATGTGGAAGCCCTTAATACAAGCGTGTTTTCATTTCATGGAAATTTTGAACAGTTACAGTTCTTAGCTGTCGACTTCCTGATAATTCACCCGGCACGCTGTGAGGTTCATCTGAGAAGTTAAAAAGCAGCTGCTCTTCTTCAGAGCCAGTTGTTCTCAACTCCAGAGTAAAGTTGTATAAACAAATTCCTAAATACTGCCAAATTTTGGATAACCACCCCTAACATAAAACAGCAGTTTTAACTGTTGAGAAACTGCATTAATCAGAATAACTTGAGTGTTATGAAACTGCGCTGTAATTTATCTCCACTGTTTCTGTATTGTACCTGAAATTTGAGATCATTTGAGACTAAGCCTTTTTTCTGTTAATTCAGGTGATAAGTTCAGGTGATCACCTTTCCACTCTATGCATTTGTTTTAAGGGTATTTGGTTTTGTTTCCAACTTGCTGCAAACTGACAAAGGTTTGGATCCAATGATGACTAAGCTACATTGCATATCTTTACTGTAATGTGCAGTCATAAAACTTGACTATTTACCCAAAGTCTATTTTTTATTTTGAAGGCAGGCTTACATGGGCATTGTTTTTGCTTATAAGGTACTAGCAAACATTTGCAGAATCCTTAATAGTAATAATGTGCTTAGAAGTAATGGGATGCACTGCTGTAATACCGTACATTTCCCTTTTACTGAACAGCTCACATCATCCTTCCTACCACTGAGATACAGCAAGATCTGCCTCATTACTTCACAAATGCTAGGGCAGCTCTTGCAGCTTTTCTGAAATGAGCTCTTGGGACAGGCCTACTGTGCTCTGCTTTGCTTGAGTGATATGGGTTCCTGTTATGACTGGATCTTACAGCTCTTTCTACCCATAACATAAATAACTTATTTTTTTATACCAGCTAAAAAAAAAAAAAATCACATTAAAGCAAAGCAGTTCCTTTTGCTAATCAATGGCAGCGTTCATCAGAGGCTTGATTTAGACGACCAGGCATATATCAAAGGAAATTTCCACCGATTACTATTTTAACACCTCAGTCAAATAATACATTGATACATGCATAGATAAAATCATATCCTTTGATGTTACAATAAGTACATGTTCTCATATATTAAACTGCTTCTGCCTGATTCTTTTGCACAGGTTGTTATTGTGCAAGACCCTGGACTGTTGTATTCCATGGGGTTTGGCTACATTATGCTGCTGTCACTGTTGGTGTAAATCAGATAATACAAGGTATTACACCAAATAGCTGTTATATGAGAAGGACTACCAGATCTTGTCTGAATTATCATGAATAACATAATATACGTTCTCCCCTTCTCTCCCCTTAATGACTGAAACATACAGTAACAACCAACAGGTAGTGAGACATTGTTACAACATATTGCTGCTAAAAAAAAGTAACATAGATTTAAGAGGAATATCATGTTTGTTTAAGATATTCTTGTTTTTGGTACAAAGACAAATGTCTAATTTGGCAGCCATGACCGTTGGTCTGAAGGCAATCCAATCTTTGAGCCTGCTTCTTTAGCCTTTCACACTCCCCCTAAGCACATTAACCTGAGGGAAGACAATGTCACAAACAACAATGAGATGCTCTAAATTGTCTAGGGTCGAAGGGTCGAGGGGCAGTGTTTGATTAGAAAAAATGATAACATTTTACATAGCTTGAAGTATCCACATGCCATCCTGTAAAAGAACTGTAGCCATGACATTTTACTTTTGGTTGCCAAAAAGGATCCTCGAACGTTAGCACAAGTATTATCATTATCTTTGCTATTATTTAGCGGAAGCTTTTATCCACAGTGACTTACAGAGACGTGGGGGTGAACTATGCATCACAATGCTGCTGCAGAATCACTTACAATAGGAACTCGGTTTTACATCTCATCCATAGAACAGAGCACAAGGAGGTTAAGTGACGTGTTCAGGGTCACACACAGTGGCTGAGCTGGGATTGAACCTGGAACCTAGTAACAAGCCCCTTTCTTTAACCACTAAACCATCAGCCTATCCTTTCTATTGCACAACAGTATTGAAAGCAATGGAACATCGGCAAGCTCTAATTATTTTTCTCATGTTTTAAACTTATCTTGGGCCTATCAAATTTTCTGATGCAATGCTGTTAGCAATATCACTGTGTATACCATGGGTGACCATTTGAATGACAAATGGTACTGAAAGACAGAACCACTCAATTAAATTACAATACAATTAATTGTTAAATGTTGGAATTGTTTATTTTTATTTGTTACTGTTTTCACCCACCCAAATACAGTAATTAAAATACATACAACAATAATATGTCTAAAATCTGTTTCTCATATAGTGTACCTTACCACACAAAAAAGCTTATTTTAAACATAAAAATAAATAGAGCTACATTGAACAATCCCATTTTACACAAAATATGCAATTTTCAATATAAATAGTAAACAGATGTACATGTTGGGGGACTTGTAGGTTGCAGTTTTATGCCCCCAGAGCATGAATTTATTCAAAAGCAACACAAAATAAAGGATTAAACAAAACAATCACGCAACACAAATAACAAAAGACAATCCTCACCCAAGTAAAAACTATCACTGTGAGCTGGAGACCTAGACCTACACCTGCACAGCAGCGTGTCTCTCTCCCCAACTGCTGCTCCACTGATGGGGCCTTTAGCTCATTTTTATAGCATGCGGATATTCCCACTTAGCACCAATTATTTAATTTGGCAACAGCCACATTCTCACATGTATTTTGCAGGGATAGGAATTAATCCTACCATATATCACCCACCCCCCTAAAACACAAACCCATTCATACATTGTCCATTGTCTGTCCTTTGGTGCTTTGTGGGTAGGGTGTCGTTAGTCGACAGGGCAGTGGTGGTCCCCTCACCGCCCCCTTCTTCCGGGGTGTCCCCAATGCTGGCAGCAGCGCGGGGCACTTCAGCAGTGGCAACACAGGCAGCAGAAATGCTGGCTCCTATAAACCTGCAGCCATCAGTGGCAACCTCTCCCTGGTGCTGTAGGCAGCGGGGCGTCTCCATGAGGCATTGGAGACGGCTCCCCTTCTTGTACTCCAGTGGTGGGCACGGCGCAGGGCATGCCTGCAGAAGGGGGCAGCGCTGGGTAGTGGGCACAGTGCAGAGTACTCTGGCAGTGTGAGCCACAGCATGGGGTGCCCCCGCAGTGGTAGCGCAGCCCACATTGCAGATCTCTCCGACAGTGACAGCGCAGGCCATGGTGCGAGGCTCTCCTGGCAGCAACAGTGCAGGTCGCAGGATGGGGCACTTCGACTGAAGCAGAACAGGTCGCAGGACCTCCCTCTCTGGCACTGGCAATGCACCGACTCCTTTGCTTACCTTCGGGAATGACAGCTCCTCCTTACTCTTTTGGGCAGGTGGCAACTTCACCCTGACCCCAACCTTGGTCCTCCAGGCCTGCAAGGAGGACGCCCAAACCACTGCCCCAGATGGCTTGGGAGGTAGAGGGGGCCACCTCTGGCTGTTGGGTAGACAGATGGTCTTGGGCTTAAAGGTGGAGCCGCTCGTCCAGGGACTCCACCCCATCCCTTGTGCATGAAGCATGGGTCTTCATTGGGCACTTTTCTTTGTGGTGCCCAAACTCCAGACAAAACCCGCAAATGACAGCCCCTTCAGCTTGCCGACACCTCTGCTCCTGCTCCTGCTCCCACTTCTCTGCTAGTTTGTGGATTTTTCTTTATTTTTTTTTTGCCTGCAGCTGTATAGCTCTGCAGTTGGGTGCTCACATCCCACTCTGACACCAAGTGTGACAAGATGGTAAATTTAATCTGCAAAAGGAATACTAGTAGAAATTATTTTTCAAAGGCTACATTTAGGAAGTTGACTTGTAGCAGTTATGAGAATGGCAGTGAACAGTGGAGAACATAGAAAAACAACAGTGTCCACTGTTAAATGTGACCCAGTATCATGATGCGCCGTGTGTACAGAGGAGGGGCGTTCCGAACTCTGCATGTAAATGTCACATTAAATTTGAAATACCTGACATCTTATTTTTTCAAAAGCACTTTCCACCCAAAGGGCAACAGTCAAGGAGTGCCTCACTGTAAAATCAAAATAGACACAGCACTGTTATTCTAGCCTCCCTTTCTTCTTCCTGACCGGAGAGTCATATACAACACAGGCCGATAAACTCAATGGCACCCTATCCACCAACAAACAGCTTGCAGAAACATTTGTCATCTATCAGCTGACTAATCCTATTAAGATGCAAGACATTCTTGACGAGGGCCCTAATGGTTTCATGAGTGTTAAAGAGGAGAGCTATTCTCTCTAATCTCTGAATACAATGAATCAGAGGTATCGGTGTGTCAGTTATTTATAGTAGGTACAAACCTTCTCAGACTGCAGTTCCATCTGCTGATACCATGCCTAGGAATGTATTTTTAAAGATTTTAATTAATCCTCAATATAAAATCACACCTGTTAAGATTGTTCGCTGACTGTTATCATTGTTTTTTGTTTGATTTGTTTTAATCACAATTCATTTTTAACTATTCCCTTTTGTTAACGCCATATGAACCCGATACGACTTTTTGACAACCGAAAAAAACAAACAATCTGCTATTATACTTTTGACGGCTCCACAAACAGAATGAAAGAATACTTCTCTGATGACTCTGACCTGCTAGGATATGCAACGCTAAACAACTGTTACAGCTGCTGTAGCAGGGCTGAGTAGAAGGCATTGAGTAACTTTTCATGATCATGCAGAAGGTACACTATGTCAGATTTGATTTCGATAATCAAATTGTATCTATTTATAATCAAAGACCTTTATATGATAACATCTTGGGTCCTATTTTAATTATCCAAACTGTGGCAGATCTAAATATAGTTGTCGTCTGAACCATTTGATTTGGTACTTGTATATCACTGTTGCCATGATCATTATCCTTAACTGTGCATGTGAGACCCTTTACTAGTTATTGATGTCGCTTAATAATTCAAAACTTAAAACAAACTAATAATTTTGACAATAGGTTATTTTTTATGTAGGCCACATGTTATGTGGAATGGGCAAGGGTTGCTGAATGTATGGTTTATTGTATAACCTTAATATGTTTCAAATCTATAATTAGGGCTTCTGATTTTCTGTGTCATTTACACAGCACATTTAAGTTAACTCTACAGTACCCAATTCGACCGTGTGTGGGTTTATTCTACAAGTTTTTTTTTTTTTTTTTTTTTTTTTGGTAAATTACACTACTAATGCTAACTAAGAACTAAATTTAATAATAATAATAATAATAATAATAATAATAATAATAATAATAATAATAATAATAATAATAATGCATTGTTCCCTAAATTTGTAAAAATATTTAATGAAGCAAATGAAACAAAAAAATATCCCTCAAAGTGAGAGGGATACTTGACATTTTTCCAATAAACAAAGAAAGAAAACATTTTTTAAAACAGTGCTGTGCCTAAGATATCCTCTTTACAACCCACAATAATGCTGACACAGGACCCCACCGACCTAGTGTCCGGAAGGTTTATAGTCTGTGCCCCAAAGATTTTGGACATTCTGTTACCCTGGATTGGGCTACATTTAGATTTACTGCAAACAAATACACTTTCAGTAGTTTTATTGTTTGGTAATTTAATTGTTTTTCCTAAATGTTCATGTTAGGTTTTACTTTTTGTGTTCATTTGGGGAGCCATAGGGTTCACAATAATAATCTGCTCTACTATCCTTTAAAACAGTTTTTGCACTTTGTCCCACTGGTACAAGTGATTTGCTGGAACAGAGCAGGAAGTGTGACCCTTGTGCCCCAAACAGCTTACCCTTCCCAAACTCCCCAAGCTCCACAAGGATCAGAGCTTATTTGGAAACGGATAGTCATGGGTAAGGAGCTCTCTTACATAAACAATCCTCAAATACATATAACCCACAGTTACCGCAGAAGCAATATATAGGGGTGCCCACCTATACAGCTTCAGCCAAACCAACACAGCCCTAAGACTGGAGGAAGCCTGCTGTCAGAGCCTTCGCAATGGTGCTGCAAGCAGGATTTTCATTACATGAGAGTAGATGTTAAAACTTCAGGCTGATTTGTACTCAGCTCTCGCCAAGACATTTATAGTAAACTAATATGATCCACCTGCGTCGCCATCCATTTGCGTTTCCTTCTATCTGGTGATGTAGACATCCTTCTGCCTGGTGTTAATGGCTGAAGTGTAATGCTAGCTCTAGGGATCAGCTTATTTTGCCTCCCCAGTGCATCAGCACACACAACAGCTGCGATGCTGGCTCTGGGGATCAAAAACAGTGCGGTCTGCCCAGTGTTGTGTTCCAATGCTAAGGCCAAACATCGTGTCACCTGGTCATAGCGCCAAGTAAATCATCCATCGCTAAGACCCACCTTACATCCTGTCAAAATGTGCCTTAATATTGCAGGTGATGAACACAAAGGACATGAGGGATTCTCTCCTACCCATGGGTTTAGATGGGTGGAAACTGATGAGGAAACTGATCCTGCTCTGTTCCATTGTCCATAGGTCTTGCCAGCCGATCTTGCATTGTTCCACACTCTCCCATCTCATCCATTCTCCCTGCTCAGCCTTTGAAACAGGCTTTATGCCCCTCATCCTTTCCTCCTGCTTTTGTACCTACCAGCTTTCTCTGTTGAGCTGGGGCTGCCTTGTGCCATGTAGGAGGAGCTGAACTGAAACCAAGACCCTCTCTTCCCTACTGAACTTGCCCCATGATATCATTGATTCGTAGGGCAGCCTTTGCATCTTCCATGGCTTTCTTTCCCACCCAGTTTCTTCCAGTTTTCAACACAGGTGCTGCCCCCCTTATGCATTTGTCATGTGACTCTACTAATGTCATTTCCAGCTGACCTTGGCACACTTAAACTCCTCGATTAGAGTGGAGACTGGTAGCTGCAGCATTCCTTTACTATAAAGTCCCTCTGCTGAGGCAGCCTGGAACTCATAACCATTTCCTGACGTATGAACAGATTAAAGCTTCCAGCTTCTCTGCTGTTGTCAACGAAACCTCAGCAGTAGACCAAAATGAAAGCACCAGAGTTTTAGTTTGCCAGATAAAGTGCTGCTGTCTATGCTCCTCAACCCTTCCACAGCTTGTTGTCTAACTTCTCCCACACAAACTATGTCCTTCAGATCCCCATCATACCATCTCCCAAGACTTTTCAGTGGCTTCTCAGACACTGTTGGTATTGCCTCACCATTAGCCCTTTGCGGTCCAATGTCGGTCCAGGTCTGACATTACGATTTTCCCTTTCCAGTCCGATGTAAAGCACAGGTCTCTAGTCGTTTTTTTCTCTGGAAAAAGCAGAGAAAACCTTTCAATGGCTGAGTGAGACCAATAGGAGCCAAAAAAAAAGGGGCGGCTCTGAACAATACACATATCCCCTGCACCACAGAGATAACACGGACACAAACAAAGAAAATAGCTGCTTCCACATCCAGTGATCAAAGAATATCACAGACATTTGCAGAGCTTTTTGAGATGTTAAGGTAATAAAATAATGACTTGGATCATATTATTGAGCAGTTTGTTGATAAAACGAGTGATCAGGAGAGGATTTATCAGTATGCACGACTATGAAAAGGTATGTGAAAAATACAGTGAACAAGGGTGGGGCTTGGCTGGAGATGCAGTACTGAGTGTACTTTTGATATGCAGTGCCTTTTAAACCAGTTTAACTGTGAAAAACAGCTTGTGTAAAATAAACAGTGTGTGTGAAAATACGTTGGACCTGATGCGCCTGACAAACGCTGATTAAATGGACCACTAAGGGTTAAGGTATCTTGGAGAATGTAGCTCAGGGTTCTAAAAATCTGAACTACACTTTCCTTTACAACACAGAGCCATTATGTACAAACCGCGGTCGAATATATACTCCTTCCAACACTGGGTAATTTACAAAGAATGCACAGAGAAGAATTTACCAAGAAGAGAATATATTTTACAGTTAGCACAGGAACTTCTCAAGAAGCATTTGGAACAGAGGGAGTCTGCCAAGCGTGTACCCACAGCTGAACCTGGCAACCCCACTGAAAGCCACAAGAGATGCCAATGTGAGGTTGGCAAGTGCAATAAAAATAAAACTTCGGACAGCTGTGCCCTGTGCAGAAAGGCCGCATGGAGAAGCGTATTTTCTGTGTTGATTGTGAACAGCCTTATACACAAGGTAAAGGAATACCCTTTTGTTGAAAAAAATTACACTTTTTTTTTTATAACTTCTTGTGCTGTGCACTTCTGTAAAATGTTTTTTTCTAAATTTATCTCTCTATGTTGTTCAGTTGCTTTTGCTCATCTGATAATAAACCGATAGCTGTTGAAAAGTAAAAAAGGTATTGCTATCGTTTCAGTTTTATAAACATGTATGTTGTAAACAGACGTCTGTTCAGATGTTTATTTATTTTCTTGTTTTGATTTGTAAAATATATTTGCTTCATAATTATATATAATTTTGCTTCGGTTGTTCAGATGTTTGTGACGTTCTAATCAAACTAATCACATTCGACTGTTTCTCCTTTCGTTATTCTATTTACAGTGTTTTGAATACAGCCACCAGAAAGACTGCTGCAGGGCTTCTACGTATGAGTATATCTTCGGTCCTTCTAGTGTTAAACGCTCTATAAAGTTTTTTCTCTGAATATTTTTATTTAATTGATCTATAAAACCATTTTGTCTGTTTGGTTTCAGATTTTGATTTGTATATTTTTGGGATGTAATTGTTTTGCGCCTCCAGTACTACATTTTTTAAAAATAGCCATCCTTTTTCTGTGGATGTTTTCTCTATTTTACTCCAATCTACTGTTAGCCTCTGTTTCATACCTTCATAGTTTACCTTTCTAAAACTGTAAAACTTAGCTTTAGTTAATACTTTTTGGGTTTCAAAAAGCACTTCAAATGAGACCATGTTGTTTTCTGAATTTATCAATGGTTCTCTGACCTCTGCTTTAGTTATTCTGTCTTCGTTATTTGAAAAGACTAGATCAAGGCATGCCTCCCCTCTAGTCGGTGCCTTGACAAATTACGTTAGGAAGCAGTCAATTGTCATTTCCACCATTTCCATTTTGTCTGTCGTGCTCCCCACCGGGTTTTCCCAATTTATATTGAGGCTGTTGAAATCCCCCATTAATATGGCTTCTCCTTTGCTACATGCATTTCCAATGTCATTGTATAACAGATTATTTTGCTCGGTGCCTGAATTTGGCGGTCTATACCATGTCCCTATTATTATGCTCTTTCAATTTTCAGAGTCGAAGATTATTATATTATATATACTGCAATGGAAAGATTCCTTTAATAATTAGCTGAAATGTGTAGGCTTCAGTCTTCATCAGATGTGGTAGAAATAGCTAAGTAGACCAATGTTGTTGTTCAAGTTTGAAAGTTGACTTACAGATGACTGTTCAAGAACACTGTGATACAGAAATAATCATGTAATGGTTACACTGTAAATTGCTAGTTTATACTGTTACAATTGCTGTTTCCCTTTGTACTCATTTTAGAAAGGACCCAAATGGTTTCTTACAACAGGTTTCTCTATGTTAAAGGGTGCAGCCAGACATGCATGATTTTTAACCTTCCTTGAAAGGAACAATGTGCAAACTGAAAACAGTTCTTTTGGCACACTTTCACTCACAGGCACCTTGTTACCCACTTGAGTTTACATTCTTAGATTCCTCAAAGCTAAAGCTTTAAGTATACAATTCCTTGACAACACACAAGAGAACACCATAAAAAAGAAGAAGAAACGTTTGTCTCACTTCACAGCCTTGGAACAAAGATAGGAAAAATAAAAGTCAAGGTACATTAAATGATTAATTGGTTCTATAAAAAATGAAAATCCCTTTTAATGAAGAGTCTTAAATGCTCTCTCGAGGGAAGGGATAGAATTGCTAATCTAGAGGATATACAGCAGCTGGCAATAAAAAGAAAAAAAAACAGAGCTCTTGGGAGTGTGTAATCTGGTACTTTTGTAACACAGCCCTCCTCTCCACTATGTTGTTTAAAGAGCTTTCTGCAATAGATTAAGGCACAATGGAAATTCAGGGTGTACCATCCAAAATACTCTAAATGTCCCAGCAGAGAGAGAAACTACCTTTGTTGCCAAATCAGGTGGAATGTTCTGGCTTGTGAGCCCTCATAACCGAATGGGTAGACTGCACACTCACGGTTCCTAGTCACCCTCACCCCGGAGTTTTATTGGAGACCAAAGGATTTTTTTTTAAATATCTGAATCTGAGCGGTGCAAGGTAATAAATATTTGGTATTAAATTCACACTATAGAACACCTGCTGGGAAAGTGTGAATTGCTGTAATGGTTTCATCTGGGAACAGGGTTTCTGATGGCAACCCAGAGTGTAAAAAAAGAAGAAGAAATCACAGGGCAGAAAAGAAAAAACAAAAAACAAAAGTGCTTTTATCAGCACTGGCTTGTAAAATTAAGACTCGGGAGATTAATTAAGAATCCTATTGAATACAATAAAAAATAAAACAAGAATCCAAGACAAATCACCACGCAGGAATCTTCCATCAGAGCTCAGGTTATTCAATCTCGACCTGAAAAGTGATACAAGATACTTAAGAGCACCAAGATACTTAAGAGCACACGTCATTTAACTATGGTGCAACAGGCTATACTTTATAGTTTTATTATCTAGATTAAATAAATGAATTGTAAGTGCATTGGACACAAGACATTTCATTCTTTCAAAATATCAATTACTGTTTATTTTTCCAGGTTCCAGAACTTTTAAGGCCTGTTAGATAACTTACTATTTTCTACAAAACAGTCCTCCTAACACACCTGTTTCTGTTACACAACTGGAAACTGCTATTACAGTGTTTGCAAAGGAAAGCTTTGATGTTGATGCCGAGATGTAACGGGTTATAGATTAAAACTTAAATATTTGCCTACATTTTACAAGCTTATAACTATCCATTATCAGGTCAGTTAATGGTTTAGTTTTAGCATATGCACACTTATAAATGCGTTAAGTCACTGTTACAAATATTGTCGGATGGAAAAATATAGTTAAATCCAGGTAACATTTTGAAATTCAAAAGGGTATATTAAGACAATAATTCACAAAGTCAAGGCTATTTTAATAAAATACATTCTCTGCAAACTCTGTCTTTGCTTCACCCATTGTGTGATTTAAAGATACCTTACACATATAATTAAGTATTTGAGTGTCTTGTGCTTTCTTGGCCCTCGTAACCCAAGAATCTAAGTTCTATGAAACAGTAAAAGAAAATAGCACAAACTTGTTCTCACCAGCATACCATAAGACTACAGTATCTTATAGGTTACTGACAACATGCTGGTATGCAGTGATTCCCCCAAATTATTGCAGGATCTGATCAGTGTGGCCCAAAATTAGTTCTGCTACTGTATTATCATCCAAAACAATTAGCTGGCACAAACCCAAGAGGCCACTACACACCAGATAGGGTGCTATTTTTCATGCATGACAAGATACTTTCGCAGCGACATGACCATACAGACCTGAAGTTACACTGACGCAATGCGACAGATTGGAAAACTGTCAGATCTATAAAAGTACAAAACTATTACTGTGACAAAACTATGATCAAGACTGGTACATATTCGTCAGCATGATGTAGAAATTATGAGTGTCTTCTCTGACAGTATTCCAACATATATGGCAATAAATCATACACACCAGGCTTATCCAGTGCCTTCAAAATGGACTCCCATGTATTATCTTTCACCTGTGTCTATCATTGTTTTTTTCTTCGTCATCTTAGATACTGCTTCAACCTGGTGGACCACATGCATTGAAGTTGTTCTCATTGCTGTCAAGCAAAGAAATTGCAAAAAATAGGGTTCAATCCTATTTGCTTTGTGTCACTCCAGGTTTGCCCTGGTGTCATCTGTGGTGTAAAAGATACTTAAGTATAGGTAAGTATAAGTATAGAAAGTATAGTTTCTATTCATTTTGTCGCATCGCTACACATTTTCACTTGTCACATCGCGTCTGGTGTGTAGAGGCCTGTGATAGAGTGGTTTGCAGTGCGCAGGTGTCCAGGTGAAGCAGGTGCTCCAACAACGACAGACACAAAGTTCACAGTTCAAAACAGTTCTTTATTTTCTTTTTTCTGCTTGAACCATTAAATAATAATGCTGGCTCTACACAACAATGTTCATTTCCAGCGTATAAACCACGGGGTTCAGTCCCGAAATAATAATACAAAGAACAACACAGACACGGTCACTTCTCCTGACAGTGAGTGCTGTGAGTGCAGGTGTGGTGCAAGGTAATTACAGTAACAGCCTTGCAGTGTAGTCCGGGCTTGATGCTGGCCTGTAGTGACAGCTCCCGGTTCGTGTTAGCCGTCTAACAGTGACAGATAGTTAGTTTCCATAAACAAACTAAACACTTAACACTCACGATACTCTTTTCACAAACCGTTTCCTTTCTCTGTCTTTATCATAACCACTTCAAAGGAACAGATTACATCATCACATCCCCAATTATACCCTTAGTCATGTCTCCTCCAATCCATGACTGACACGTGGTGTACCACTTTAGGGCGATTACTTCGGGCAATGTGACTCCACCTCCTTCCTGGATGGCTGGTTTCTGACTGACCCTGGAATGAACTGCCAGACCAAACAGTATGAGGCACTCTGTTCCTGTTAGACAGCGCCCTCACAGATCAGGAGGGAGACTGTTGACTCGGATTCATTCGCTCTGTCACAGGGCCTGAAAGGTGTATAAACTGCTTTAACTGTAATTACCTCACATTTTTAAATAAAGACATCCTCAAATCCTCTTTAAAATACTTGTGACCAAACATAAACTTGCAATATGGTGACAGTCAGTGGTGTAGCCAGGATTTTGTTTGATCAGGTTTTTTGTTAAATTTCTTATTGAAGTATATTGTTTTTTTCTGTTTTTGTTTTTTTTGTAAAGTGCTTGTTTTTTTGCTTTTTCCTTTGCTTACTATGTAAAGCGCCCTGAGACACGGGTATTTGGGGCGCTATATTAAATGTGCATGTGATTTTTTGATTGAAATCACCCCATTAAGAAGCACGATGCTTCAGCTCACAATTATATTTAGAACCACTATTATACAGTTATCAAACATATAAATGAAACAGAAAGAACAACAACAGCCGTTTAATGCATGATCCGCATGGGACTAAAAACCAGGCGCCCTCAGAGTTGGTCAAAAGCAGAGGTTTAATTAATTGTACTGTCTTTTTCAATGGCTACAATAACCATTTCGTCCTTAAAAGCATTCATTTTATTAGGCTCCAATTTCACCCATCCCCGAGGCCATCATTTCTATATTAATCTTCGACTTGGATATCTCATCGCACATCAGTTTGAACAGTACGTGCACACGCGTTGTCAAATCAAAGGGAGTCAAAGGCTGAATCTGGTGTAAAAATGATAGGACTCTGTCCAATCACAACTAGAAATGTGTTTATTTTTTGAAGTGTGCTTATGCGGGGAGTGAAGCAAACAGCTCATGTTTGACACAGGGGTTTACAGAGTCGCAGGGGGCTGACATTTTTTTTTCTCCCACGTCGCTGAATAATGAATTTCAGGGGACACGCAGACGGGGAGACGAGGGAACGACCACCCCCCTAGCTACGCCACTGGTGATAGTATAACACCAGAGTGGATGGAATATTTATTACTTTTCAGCGTCTGAAATGAGATGACCTACTTTTTGTTTTTGTTCGAAAAGTTAGATGCAGCCCCAGATCCTTGTTGATTTAAGTTAAACTAGCCTTAAATCGCTGACAACTACACAGGATCTAGCCTACTGTTTTACAGAAGAGCAGATGTCATGCTGCTTCAATGTCAGGGCATAACATCAAAGTTAGATCACGCTGTTACATACTGTAATACAGCACATGCAAGCAACTGCAATTTAAGGGCCTAGTGGGACTCCAATGTGACTGGACTCTATTTGCACAATTAAGCAGAACACTCAGATCAGGCTAATCAGACAGTGAGAAAAACAGATAAATCATGTTCTGCCAGTGGGGTGATCAACAAAGACAGTGATCAAGAAGGATATTTGTGGAGTTTTCAAGAGAAGAGAATCAGGCGCATATGATTTAGGCAAGTCACACCACATAAGCAATGTAATACAACAATACAATTTTTTATATAGAGCCTTTCATAACAGTTACCACAAAGCACTGAACAATTAAGCATAAACCAAATAAAAAAGATACCAAGTAAGAGGAAAGAAGAGAACGGCTTCACCATCTCACGAAAAATTAATTTACTGTCCCCTTACCTTTATATAATGGTTGCAATCATTTGAGACACTGTTATTGCAAAGTCTAAAATACTGTCTTTTTATTTAATTTCTGTGTTAAGTGCTTTAATGTGAGTTCAGGAACTTCTTTTCAGTCCAACAGCTAGGGCCAAAAGTTTTGTATTGCCTAGAATTTTAGGTTTAAAATATCATTTACATATTTTATTTAATATCATGTAAACAAAGAAACAAAAAATGACACGCAAAAGTCTTCCGGAAGCCATATTAGTAGTACAGTATTTCATGTTAGATTTCAGAAGCATAGGGAAAACTACCAAGTGGTATGTAATTCAATATGTTAACGTAACATTATTCAGCAGGTTTCATTCAACTTTATGAAACGAAATTAGTTAATTTATATAGGGTGATGCAAAACTTTTGGCCATATCTGGAGTTGCCTGCCAGAGATATATATTAGATCAATAAAGTGTCTTTATAAAAGTAAGTCATCTGCTGTGCAGCTCTGTAATGCCAACAATGCAAAAAGAAGCATAATCTTTAGTACCTGTTCACAATACGAGCAAATGTAATAAGAAACACAGAATAAGTGCAAACATTATAAAAAGGTGAAAAAAAAATTTAAAAAAAAAATACTAAAAATATCTACTTAAAATAATATACAGTATACCCTGCCAAATTCTGAATGAAAGGACCATAAAAGTATGAGTGATTACTATGGGACAGGTGAGGACAGGCAATTAGATCTACTGCTTCCGACAGAGTCCTATGATCTGTAGTATAAAGTCACTGATAGGATAATGATCATATGTAATAGACACACACCAACTGATGAATTCAGTAAAAAAAAAAAAAAAACACAAGGCTATCATTTTACAAAAATAATTGTTACCAACAGAGAAATACTGTCCAGAATTAGTCAGACTAAAATTCAATTTGGCCAAATGTCACCCAAATTTAGCAGTAATCTGTGACATGATTCGGTCATTGCTAGTGACTAGCTGATTCTAGTCTGTATTATGCTACCATGTAATTATAGCAATGCGGTATGTATTGTTCAAAGGATGATTCACACAAATTTTCAGCCTCAGTGCTGCAATCAACAGCCAGCAAATGCTGACATGCCTTTCAGTATTCTGCTGTTTTACCTAGAGGCTTCATGTTATCAGGCATTCAATTCCGCAGCACTAGGAAGAGAGGGGAGGGGGGAACTCAAGGTCGTGTGGAGGTCAAACTGTTCTCTAGCTGACCAGTGTCTATCTATCCCTGGCTTTATCAGCGAGGCTGGTGGGAAAGCATTGACCTCCTACAGATAAAAATCGAGGGGCTAATATTCTCTTGCATGCTAATACAATGTCATGATACCTAATCATACGGGAACAGGAATTCATGTCCCTTCCAAAATATTCAAGACAAGGTTTGACCTTATTAAGTCACATTTCTTTGCTCTTAAAGCACTAGTTGAATCAATCCTACCAGACAATGCCTCCGCTGCACCTCGAGTAAAATAGAGGTAGGGTACTAATAGCAAGAATGCACTTTAAACAGCAGACCATCTTGCACCAATAACTGTCTGTTTTTTTTTTAATTATCTTAGGAGAATTACATACATATTTTTGATAACCTGGATCATGACAACAAAGGGGATTGTGTTTGTGGATTGTAGATAGTGTTACAATCCTCTGCAGCAATGGTCTTCCATTAGAAGTCTGCAGTCACTCCCAAATCAGTCGCTGTCCTAGTGGATGTTTGCCTTTCAGTGGTCCTTAATTACAATGCAGTCTTGGACCCTGATGCACAAATAACAGCAAGTGATTTAGGCTTTTTATACCTCACAGGCTCTTTGCACGTTATTGCCTAATACAGTGCTGCCCTATTATAATATGGTTGTCAGGGTCCATAATTACGATCACGTTATTTGTGTTTCGCCTTATAACAAATATTGGCATTTACCATGCCCACAAGCCAAATTAATATTGTAGTGTACGGTGGAAAATGAAGGAACGAGACACACAATTTGCAGGTACTCAAATCCACGGTTTATTGGGATGATTATTCCCGGCCCCTGTTAGCCTGGGTCACACCAGAAACAACAGTCTTGCACTCTCACAGCTTAGTATTGTATATCTGGAACGTTCATCCAATGTCTGCAAGTCAAATTGCATTATGGAGTAAATGTGAGCCACGCCCTTACAGTGTTATAACCAATTCCGCACTATAACAGGTCGCGTTATAACAGAGTAGCACTGTATAAGCAGCTAGACAGTTTTAGAGTAAAAATATTACCACCCACTATATTTTCTGGTTTTAAGAAACAGCCACTCCCAAATGTTACTCTAGGTTTCTCCATTTTCTTAAAATCCCTAGAAAACCATGTTATGTCACCACAAACAACCAGACAATTGGAGACGCAAGAGATGTTTATTAGCATGTAAATGGAGACAACATTGGTTGCTTCATGCTTTACCACTTCAGACTGGTACTGTTTTTAACTGTGTACTATCTTTATGAGAAGGGACAATACATTTGATGATGTTACAAAACTAGTAAATAGTTTTTTTTTCACAAAAAAAAAAAGATATTTTGTGTAACCAAAATAAACCTGGCCTGTGATGTAGAGCTGCAGTTTGTTTGTTTGCACAGTTGAAACTTACTGAGAGAAACGCTGAACTTTATAATACATTTGTCAGAAAACTGTTCTGTGGCATCATGCCGTATAGAACATGGCTTAGTCAAGAAACGACAGTCACAACCTGAGTCCTGGGGATGGGTTTTGAACTTCTGAGAATAAAATCAGTACAGACTGAGAAAACAAACACAACAAAACTATCTAACAAGAAACACAAGTGAGTCTAGAGGGATCAGGAACCATAAATCAAACCTTTAAAAAGGCATGCTCAAGATGATGAAGAATAAAAGCTGTACAGCATTATACAGTAACATACATCATGCAAACCCTTACTGTCTGGGCATGGTTTGAGTAATGAGTGATGAATTTGGTGGCCATTGAGACTAGTTTTGATATTAAGAAAAACAGTAGGGGTGCAATCGAAGTTTGTCATGCTGCATACTACTAATATTGTTAAATAGAGCAGTGATTGGATTATTTTTTTAATATTTGAAGACAACAATAAGATAGCAGAGTTGTGTGCAGCAGAATAGACTTGATGCTACATTAAATCCAATGATGAACTATGAGTAGAATATTATTCTGATGCTTTTATTTTTTATTTTTTTAAATTAGGTTCAATCCTAAATAACACTGATGTTTTAAGTTTATATTATTATTATTATTATTATTATTATTATTATTATTATTATATATTATTATTATTATACAATGTACTTCAAAATTACTTTTTGTCATTTATGTTTATCTTGCTTAACATGCACTAGTTGAGAATGTTTTCGGCAGCAATTTGAAGCAAAAATTGATTATTTGAATGAATTTTGTAATCGGATATTTTATATTTTTATCTTTTTTTTATCAATTGTTTTATTCATTTTTTTCATTATGTTGTGCTGCATTTTTAACCCTTGTATGCGTAATGTACAAATTGCTGTCAAGCACACAATATAATGCTATGTTATTCTTTGTATTCATTTTCTGAAGTAAATGCAACAAGTAAACAATACCTGTTCATTTTTGTCATAAATACAACAAGTAAATGAACTTTAACATGTAGAATTATAAAACATTATAAATTCAGGTCCTCTGTCTTCTTGTTCTAGTAGTTTACAACAGCCTACCTGCGCCATCTGTTATTATCGGTATCATGTCAGTATGGACCGTTATGGGTTGATAACTATTGGCTATCGGTATCGGCCAAGAAGATCTTTATCAGTGCACCCCTAATATATAGTTAATGTTCCATGTTTCCAGTTTATTACCAAAAAATTACAGGATTTTTCTTTTTTTTTTTTAACTGGACGTTGGTTTTTTACTGATTTATACCCGATTTTGGTCTATTATTCAATATATTCCTGGTTCTATTTTCTAGAAAATGCACAATATTTTGAATAAAATGCTATTTTATTTTGAGTCTGGCATTGAAATAAGCAGCCCTAAACTGTATCCTAGGATACAGCAGACATTTAGACATCAGAGGATCACATAACGTTCAAACGTGGTTCTCTGTCATTTCACAAATACATTATCACCAAATTATGTTGGCTAATCAAAGTCTGATTGTTGTGGCAATTGGCCAATCAAAGTCTGATTGTTGTGGCGATTGCTTGGCGTAGTAACTACTAGCTTTATCAAAAACTAAATTGAGATAGATATGAAAATATAATATTTTTAGTGGATAAAGAATGGGGAGAAAAAGTAAATCAGCTTATGAATATTCAAAAGAAAACTAATGTTTTGAAGTACACAAAAAGCAAAAATAGGTCAGATGAGGCAGAGGATGCATAGCGCTGTAAATACTGCTGCATTGAGGCACATGTTTGCGCTTTATAATAAAAGAACGAACATACTGAAAAAAACGACACATTAAACTACAACAATAAAGTGAACTGAGTCCATTTATGCTGCTTTTACACACGCTTTAATAAAGAGAGAGCGCAGAATGACTGTTTTAATGAGTCTGTCAGTTTGTCAGAGGTATGTATTGGTGACTTCATGCGACAGTACTGTTCATCAGCTAAAACACTGCCTAATGCCGATAGTCTTAATCATAAATATTTGACAGAAAATGGTGATGCTTTAGTTGGTAAACTTATGGAATGCATTGATGTAAATGTCCAGTGTGGTTTGACGTTCACAAAGTACCATCTAACTTGTGAAAATGTGGCTTTGACTTGCACTGATTCTGCTTCATCATATATGCCAGGGTCATTAAACTTAATCAGAAACCAGAACTGCTACACATCATATTCCACATTTAAAGTGTGTATACTGAGATTTTTTTCCACCGATTTTTACCAATGTTTCAATTATAAACTATTTTTTACAGATTTTATCCTTATTTTAATATATGTAACATAAAATTTGAAAAATTCCTGGATTTTTTTTTTTTCTTTTTTTAAGATAAAAAACCAAAAATGCTGAACACTATATGTATTAAATATGGACTGGAGACGAGGGCTATAGTAAACAATTACTGACCCGAGGGAAAACTATGGTTACAGACAGGGGGCTATAATGCCCAAAGCCACATATTTTGTTTGAATATAGCTGATGCAGCATACGTAAATAAATATTGACTTATATATTCTGTTTAAAATAAAGCTCATAAGTAAATAAATAAATAACATAAATAAATAACAGAACATGTTTTTGAAGTTCATACCGTACAGTTAGCAAAGTTTTTCTCCGTCTCGTCTGGTTTGTGACTGCTGCATAACCCAGTTTATATCCTGCCCGTCATATTTGTTTTCGTCGAGTTGAGTTTGTTTGAACGTGAGAGTCGGAAAACAGTGAGATTGACGTTTTAATCACCATTTTAGTGTCTGGAGCATCTTTCTTTTGCAGTATGTTTTGTAATTCATATTCTGTTAACTCACAGAATCGGTGTTCAGCCATTTTCTCTTGAGAAGAGTGCAGGGGAGAAAGGCTTTCCTTTCAAAAGGGACGGGGCTGACAGCGATGTGAACCACAGATGGAGACTATTGACCGGTCGTGTAAGTACAGCTAGAGCAATAGTAATCTACTTTTCCTCCTATGATGAGGTTTTAACCAATAACAGGCCAGAATTTCCAATCACTGATTGATATATTCATATATACATGCATATATGTTGTTTCTAACATAAAGAAATGTGTTCTAATATAGAAAGCACCTTTATCAGTAGTCACTTACCCATTCATGTACTGAGCAATATTACTGGTTAAAGCTCTGAAGAGAAATTCTAGGTCTACTAATATAAATGACTGCGGTTATTATCAAAAATACAATTATTCACATAAAATAAACCCCTGGCCTACATCGATAACCATATAATTCTCAAAATATTTCACTGGTTTTCTGTCATGACTGCTTTCCAAATAGCTAAAACTATAACTGTTTTTAAGAAATACCAAGAGCACAGAAAAACAAATCTGGCAGTATTGATTTTTTTCAGATAAGTCCACAAATACAGTTTCACTTTGTATAGCACTGTAATAAGATAACTTGTACAGAAAGAAAAACAACATTAAATGCTGAACTAAAAACAAACCAATAAGCCCCTCACAACAATAGTGATCCTCGTGTACTTTGATCTGTTTTGTGTTCACTGCTGGGCTTCTGTTTTAAAGGCTCTGACCTAGCCCTGCAGTGGGAACTTAACCAGGCTTCCCTGGAGCTGTAACAGACCTGCCCTGCTCAGCCCAGTTTATGCAGTGGAAACAAGGTTTTAGTACCCTGAATAAATAATGGGGGTTCCAGAGTCTATAAAGAATATCCTGGGGCAGTGATTCTCAGTGTGCAGTGGCTACTTGCAAATAATATGCATGTATGCAGCAGCCCGGTCATGTGATGCATCAATCACAACGTTCAAGAGATATACCTCGACAGACTGACAATTCAGTTCTGCTTTCAGGTAAGGGTGTCATTAAGTTCAATAAGTGTGTGAGCTAAGACCTTTTAACTTTTTACCATGTGGACGTCTTTGTCTCATCAATGTACAGAACGTAGAGGGAGGGCTAAAGAGTTATCTTTGGCATTGTAAAGCACATTGAGTTTTACTGACAGGCTTAACAAAAAATTATATATATATCTTGATTCTGCTGCAGTCAACAATAAAGTAGGAAGGAAAATAGGATTTAACAAACAAAGCAAAACGACCATGGCAGGAAATCATTGTTTGCACAATTTTGCACTGGATTGTTACTAATTCTGTTAAGGGAACGCTGTTGGATTTGTAGGTTGTAATTTATTATTATTATTATTTGTTTATTTAGCAGGCGCCTTTATCCAAGACGATTTACAGAGTCTAAGTCTAAGTCTGTACAGAGTTACTGGAGATGGAGAATAATAGTAATAATACAAAAACACCACCTGATACAAGGTGTCAACAGAAAGCTAGCCTGTAACTGATTCCAGGAATGCTAAACAAATGACTGTCAGCATTATGATGTCATCCAAATGGCGCAGATTTATAATTACACATCAGACTGGTTATGACCCTTTCCATAAGTAACTGGATGAATGAATGAGGAATTGGAAGTTTAGAGACCACTTATAAAACAGTTAATTGAAGCGAAGGTACCATCCAACAGATGGTATGGCTCTTTCTTTCTGGATGGCAGGCACAATTACATTAAAAAGGAGACAACAATGTTGTTTGGGGTCATTGTCCTTCTGGAAGAGGAATCTTCTCCCAAGTCCCAGGTCTCTTGTAGACTTCAGCAGGTTTTCCTCCAGGATTTCTCTGTACTTTGCTGCATCCATTTTGCTCTCTATCTTCACAAGCTTTCCAGGCCCTGATGCAGAGAAGCATCCCCATACCATTCTTCACGGTGGGGATGGTGTTCTCAGGATAATGTGCAGTGTTAGGCTTGCACCAAACATAGCGCTTAACATTGAGGCCAAAAAACTCTATTTTGGTCTCATCAGACCATAGAATCTTCTTCCACTTGGTCTCTCTCCCACATGCCTTCTGGCAAACTCTAGCCGAGATTTGATGTGAGTTTTTTCAACAAAGGGTTTATTTTTGCTACTCTCCCATAAAGGCCAGTTTTGTGAAGTACCTGGGCTATTGTTGCCGTATGCACAGTGTCTCCCAGCTCAGCCTGGAAGACTGTAACTCCTTTAGAGTTGCCATAGGCCTCTTGGTGGCCTCCCTGACTAGTGCTCTTCTCGCCCGGATACTCAGTTTTTGAGGACGGCCTTTTCTAGACAGATTCACAGTTGTGCCATATTCTCTCCATTTCTTAATAATGGACTTTACTGTGCTCTGGGGGATATTCAATGCCTTGGAAATGTTTTTATATCCTGCCCCTGATTGGTGCTTTTGAAGAACCTTATTCCGGATTTGCTTTGAATGTTCTTTCGTCTTCATGATGTAGTTTTTCTTAGGAAATGTACTAACCAACTGTGGAACCTCCCAGAGACAGGTGTATTTAACCTGAAATCATGTGAAACACCTAAATTGCACACAGGTGGAGTCCATTATGTTCGGCCATGGAGTTTGCACAAAAGTTTAAAAAAAAAGTGAGAAATACAAAGGCAGTCACTTTACATTATTTTCCATCATGTCTGTGCATGTTAACCATTGATTTTCCATTTTCAAACCATGCATTTTTTTTTCTTTTGTATTCAATGTGACTGGCTTTATACTTTATTATTCATTATGGAGGGAAAACATATAGTCTTCCTATTGTGAAGCTGCATTTGTGCCATATAAAAATGTGAGAAACGTCAAGTGTGTCCATTTGTCTGGGGTTATTACATAGCCTATACTATTCTTATACAGTTCTATGGTTATACCCCAATACAGCGCTGTTAACACAGTTTATATTTTCTGCACTCTTAAAGATAGTTCATTCACTACAGGGTGGTCTGTCAGCCCAGTTGAGACTCACTCATTTGTGTTCATGGGTTGCTTTGAGCTCCTTAGGAGATATTCGGATACAAACAAACAAGCCCAGTATAAAGCTAATTTGATATGAATCACGTGCAAAGTTTGTAATAGGTGAGTGCACTGTACATGACATCGTAGGAATCTGATAAAAACCTGTTCATTGCAAGATGATATTTCCTAATTTTTCCTTTATTTTTTCAGTACCAATCAAACTGAATGTTTTCAAACTGAATTAGATAACTTCTCTGAGCTCTTCATGTAGGTTTTTTTTTTTACTTGGGTCTAGCTATGCGATTATAATAAGGAAGATTAAATAGTATTCCTTTCTGAATGTACATTTTCATCTGCAATCAGCAACACAGTGGGGGAAAAAACGGCTAGTTTATTTTTTTGTATTTATTTATTTTTTAGTACCATGTGAGCGGAGAGGAGCGTGCCTATTTTGTCTGGAGTGGGGGAGCGGAGTGGGAATTGCAAGCAGTGGAGCAGAATGGAAGAAAGAGCTGGCAGAGAGGAGGATATTATGAGCGGTGAGTGGAATTTTGTCACCACTCAGCTCTTTGCTTGTGTTAGGTGTCTTTACTGGAAATTACATGCTGAAACCAAAAAATGATTAAAAGTTATCCTTTAACAAAGTTTTTTACCTTTGAGAAAACCCCAATAATAAAAATCAGAAAAAAAGTCTTTGTTTCACACAATGTTACAAGAAGGTGATAGTTTTTTTTTTTTGTTTGCTGTGAAAAAAATGAAACACTAAAGTTATGCTGTGGGTGGCAATCATTTTTGATATTCCCCCGACACCATCGCAATTTGAAGTGCAGTTTATGGTGGCAAGAGTGATGAAATTGTATCGATTTTTCTATGGCTGGCATAGCCATCACCGAAGTCATTTATTTTTTGGGGCAGTTTTTCCTTCTGTTGGGGGAAGAGCTTGATTGGTAGGAATGCACAGCTAATGTTAAAAAAGAGACCATGGTCAGTGCTGAAACCCCAAGACAAATGTTAAAGTTAGGACTGTCCATTAAAGTGATTGTAGCAAACAAAATAGTTGCATTCATTATATACTGTAGATCTCAAATGTGACATTTCGAAAGAAACAAACTATTTTTAAAGATGATTTTGAAACAGATCTCTGTTTGCAAGCCATGCTTTCAGTTAGCATTGCACCTGTTTGGTCATTTCACCTAGCAGCTGAAATTGCCCCTACCCCTACAACTGCTTCTTTCCTGTCTTTAATCAACAATATTTGACCCAGAAGACACTGCTGATGTGAAATGACAAAATTAGTGTAAGTGTGAGATTTCCTGAGAAGGAGGAATGGAAACTGAAATACTGTATTTTATTACTGTTTGGTTTTTTGTTTCAAAAGGTTGAAGGTCAAACACTTTGTTAAGAGGTAACTTACTTAAAGACCAATTAATGGTCGTGGATGGGTCAAAATGAGGTTGATTTTTGGCCTGGCTACATATCCACTTCAATCCCAATTGGCTAATGCTGGGTCACATGACCAACAATACAGTATAACTTTCTGTAAATATTACAGCCCAACAACTACATTTTTTGATCGTAAAAAGGTCAACAACACAACAACGTCTACACATAAAAAGCAAGCTAGTGGCACCTAATGGGAACCACTTAATGATTTGGGGTTATATAATAATATATAGTCCAAGGGATGCTTTTCTATTTTGTGTTGTATTTATTTGTCATTTAAATAAGGCAATAAATAAGGAAAACTCCATTATTACAACTATTGTTGTTCACACAGAAATTTCTTGTACTTTTGGAGCAGCAAATTAATTCTAGCTAGGATGCAATGCATTCAGAATTTACAAGCATGTAAGGTACAGTAGCTTATATCAATCAATCAATACTTTATATTTTGCCTTTCATACAAAAAGTATATCAAACCGCTGTACAGAAGAAAATCAAAATGCAATACATTTCTATAGAGTTTAGAATTCAGTTTAAAAAAGTGATCATAAAAAAACTGAAGAAAATCTAAATATAATGCATTTTGTATAGAAAGTAAAGAGAAACACAGTTTAAAATTCAATTTAAAAAAGGGAATCTATAAAAGTAGGTTATTAATTTTGACTTAAAGTCATCAACAGATGTCGCATCTATTAGCTTCTATTTTTACAACTAAACTTGTGCTGGTACACAAATAGTATACATGCATAGGAAAAAGTGTGTTTTTCTAACTTAGCAACAGGAAATGACTCCTTGTATGCTGATGCAAATGATTAATTTCTTAGCCCTTAATACTGCTATCGTAATCGCAGTCAGGTCAACAAATAGAAAGGTTCTTTCAGCTGGAATCAGCAAAGACAAGTTCATCGAAGGACAAACTTTATGTAGCTGACCAGTAAAAGTAATGCAGTCAGAGCCTTCTGCGAAAGCTTAGTATTCATTCTCAACATTTATAAATGAAGCTAGTAGTCTTTCATAACACCAAATTACCCCAAACCACTATCAGAATCAGGTGCTGAAGAAAAACAAACACAAGTACTGTAGCTGTAGCCATTTCTGTACTTACAGATGGCATACTTTATTCATATACATATGAGGTCTCTTAGAGAGCAATCGGTGGCTTACCTCAAATATAAAAATGCAGATTCTGTGCAATGTATATTCTTGATACTTACACATATGTGCTGAGTAAATAACTAGTGACATGCGCTTCAACTTATATACAAGCCCCATTTCAAATTAAGCTTTACCAACAAAGGTTTTTTTTTAAAGCACGAACCACATGCTGACATCTAATTGGCTATCTGTCAAAACTGCTAGGCTTGGTACAGAGCAGTAAATCTTTTTGATTTACTTCTCTACCACATGCATCGCAGGCTGTTTTAAAACAGATCCTTAATCCCAACAAGTCAAAGATATCATTTCATTTCTGTTTTCAATATCAAGTCTTTGCCAAAAGTTAAAAGAAAAGGGTAGCAATCCTACTGTAATTTATCACCTTTGCTCATACAAAAAAGCAGTAGGGTCTGTCCCCAAGGCATTCATGCCCACCCGTGACTCTCAGTGTTTTCACTTTGGATTTATAGTTTCATTAAAGGGCTCATACTGATGAGAACTAAAGCTGTTAAAATTTTAGTCATTAAATAGCTGGTACTGAAGAACATAACAGATTCTGAATTGATCTAAACTGTAACGTATATAAATAAGACAGTCCCTGTTGTCTTACATATATTATTTTTACAGGCAGACATGCACTACAAAGACTCACATGCACTGTTAGTTGTCTGATTCACATAACCACGAATGACAAATTTTAACTATGCCTGTGGCCGTATTTAGACCTCAAAGGAATAAAAAATGACCTCTCAGACCAGGAGTAAAGCATTTTTTAATCCATTTAGAATTTTCACATAGTGCGCAGTAGATCCATTTGAAAATTCCACATACACCCACCACATTCATATTTCTTATTTGCAATTTACCATGCCATTCCTCTAACCCATCAATGCAGCAATGAACAAGAAGTTAATCTTTTTCATGAGAAAACCTGACTGTACTGATTGATCTTGAAGTTATTGTTTTAAATGCCTGGTTTTTACTGTTAGCTACGACCTGTTCTGTTTCCGTGGTATTACTTACTGCCTCCTGGTGTCGGCTGCAGGGCTACCAACACTTGCTCTCACTGGAGATCAATTCTATTTCCAACCAACAATATTTTGCATGGACATAGTCTCAGATTTACTAACTACATGGAAACTCATCAAATCTACAATAATTAAACAGGATTTGTAGGTCCTGTCCAATTATGTCATCATACCCAAAATGCATAACAGTAATGCTAGCTTTCAGAGTTGATGGGAAACAATATCTCAGGCTTATGACTGGAGTATGTACCTATATTTATTTTACTATTCACTTTCTCATTTAATCCCCTATTGACCACTCAAAAATCTAGACAATAAAATGGCTAAAATAGCAGTGATGTATATTCAGCTCATAAATAATGTGGTAGAACCAAGAACATATCGTTTTCAATCTAGTTTCAAAATTACATACAATTGGTGGCTGCTAGAGATTGGAGAATGCAGGCAGATGTTGGTAAGCACCTTATTTTTCCACCTGAGGTTGCTACAACTACCCTTCGACCTGACATTGTCCTGTGATCAGTCTCAGCATGCCTTGTTCTCCTGGTGGAGTTAACAATGCCATGGGAGGATTCCATGGATGGGTCATATGAGAGGAAGAAACCCCAGTATGCTGAGTCAGCCACTGCAGTGGTACAACGGGGGTGGAGAGTCTCTGTTTATCCAGTGGAGATGAGTTGTCAGGGATTTGTATCACACTTCATGACCCAGCTTCTCAGAGATATTGGATTCAGTGGACAAGAGTTGCAATGTATAGTGAAGGCTATCCGAGGAGTAGCAACTGTCTCTGGCTGAGGGTAAAGATGCTGATTTGGGACCTCAAAAGAGAGGTGATGAAAATTAACATCAATGAAATGAATTGACAGCTTAGGTAAATAAACTGGGCTGGGTGGGAGTTGGGCTAGGGAGGCCAAACTTTGGCTGATAGAATTAACAGGATAGCATGTTTATTTGGCTATTTCATCCCATAGAATGAAACTAATGAGATAATGAGCCCATGAGAAACCTGGTTGTCCTTGTTAGGGCCAATCGGTGACACTGGAGACGGGTATATACAATTCTGCATCTACTGTAACTAATGTGCACTGAACACTACGTTTTTCGTTTATTGTTACAATGTCCCGAGGGCTCAGACTGCAACCCTATGAGCTTGGTTTGTCTACACGTTTTCCGGCAGGTGGTGAAAACCAGGAAACCAAAAGTATGTTTCAATGATGTCTCGGGGTGCATTACTACTACTGTTAAGAACTTTAGCTTCACACTCTGAAAGCTCTGATTGGACTTGACCATTTGGTTCACACTTGTTTTCACTGGGTTGTTTTTTAATCTAGCACCAGGGAGCTTGGCCTACTCTGTCCCTGTAAACATTACACCACAGTCAAAAAAACATTAAACCCTTTAGGCAGCAAAAATTAAAAAAAGTATAGCACCTTTTCACGCAAAAGCACACTTTGGTTCAATGAACTACTTATAACATCATTCTCATTAGGTAAAATGAAAGGAATATAATTTTTTTAGATGCTAAAAAGTGAAGTTTGTGTTTGTTACAAGCATGTGAGTGTTGTGTTCAATATCAAATGGACAGCCCACAGCACCTGAAGTGCCATGCATGATGCCAAACTGAAGGAAACAACCACCACCTCCCCTGTGCTTTGAAGACAATGAAATTAACCCCACAACACAGGTAAACAGCATACATATTCCCTGTGACATATATAAATAACACAATATAAATGGGAGTGATCCTACGCGTCCTTACTGGGTGACAGACTTCATGTTCTCTGACTGTGTTTTTTCTTGTTATGCCCAAAATTCAAGTAGAAAAAACAAAGAACCTAAAGATCTTCAGTACAACGACAGTTGTTTAGCAAAGCTATACAATCCCTTCAAAACTATCACTTTCACCTCCAAAACCATATCTGACAGTGAAATACAAAGATACAGTGCCGCAGAAACGATTTGTACCTGTCAATCTCAGGACTTGGCTAGCAGAAAACAGCTGCAGGCTGTGCCAGCAGCAACCAGTACCTCTTTCAGATATAAAACTTCACAATGATCTAATCTCATTACAATGTCTATTGTGTTATATTTTCAATGGCTCCTCATACATTGCTTCTTCCTCTGAGAGAATGAATTACCGACCTACATAAAAAAGTGACCTCATAAGGCATAACTTTGTTGTTCCCAGGTTACATTAGTGAAGGCAAATGCTTTTAATACAGAACATATATCGAATTTTCTACATAAACCATGATAACACAAGTCTTTCACAGGATAACTATATAGATTATTACTGTTTACTTGTATTTTGTAAGTATTCTTTTTTTTTATTACCAGTTAACTAGCTTATAAACATATTAACTCATTAATGTTTGTTTGACGGCTAGTTAATATGCAGTTCATATATATTTAAAAAACAATAAAAGCAAAGGCCATCCAAAAATGTTCAGCAAACATCAGATCCTTACAACTCAATCGTATCATTAAAATGGGGTTCAATTTGTTTTAAACTTTTAAAGATTGCACAATAATAATGTTGTGACACAACCAATTGAGCAGGTAGGCTCACCCGGTGCTGAGCTGATCAGGGAGGTCCGGACTGGCTGGGGGACGTGCCCGGGGAGGCTGCGTGGAAATGAAAAAGCATCTGCATCATCTGCGGCACAGCTCAAGGCTATTGCACGGCCATTATTAGACAGATGTTTGCATTTGTTGACATCGATTTAAGACCTTCAACTTAAAGACGGAGCTCGTGAAGGCATTGCCCAGCCAAGGCTGTCAGAAAGAGCTCGGAGTCGCCAGGAGGATGCCGGGGCTGTTACAAATGTATAGCAAATTAGTCTAGGATTTGTTTATTATATCTGTTTTATTAGTTTTCAAAAAGTTTTATATATTTACTAACTGTTAGGGGTGAGTACTGAGACTGAGGATACATTGCAATACTGATGACAAGATTGCGATATGTATTGGAATTCAATACCGAATGATGCTGATACTTGATTTTTTGCTACCATTTACATACTAACTGTGCTTTTTGTCATTTTTATAGAATTTAAAGTATTAGAATGTAACAGGACAAATTAAACTCTCAGGAAATTCCCAGTAACTAATTTTTGTTGAATCCTCTGAAGAATGTGTGCTGCCAGCTCTAAGATGTAGGACTAGACCACTGTATGTAGGGTTGGTGGTATCGGCAGCACATTTTACTTCAGCCTTGCATAAACAACATACATTTGATGCTATACAGCCATACTTTTAATTCGTTTTTTATACGGAAATTATTCCACACATGTGATTTTGCTTTACAGAAGCAGCTGAAAATCTGTGTGTTTCTGTCATATTTTCTTTTGTATTAGCACTGCTTACAGTTGTCACAGGAAGTGACTATCTTGCGAGAGAATAGCTGACATTTTACAGTAGACATTTCCCTGAATCAGTTTAACCAAAATATCGGTGTTGTTGTTCAAATATCGGTTATTGTATTGCCTGATAAATATCACAATATACTGGTATATCGGTATTATCGTGCACCCCTACTAACTACTAATACAAAAATGAGAAACATTTGTTAGTTTGTTAGTAATCTAGTTGTTGACTGTTAAAAAAAAAAAAAACTACCAGGGATACCTGTAAACTTGTAAAAGACAATGAAAACAAAACACTGCGTAATTTATCCTTTGCATTGTAAATTTGTGCAGGTGACTACAATTTTAAATAAATTAGTTGTGAGAAGAAAAAAAATAAAGGTACCGGTATTGTGCACTTCTTTTACACACATGTTAATGATCTTAAAAGTGAATGCAACTGTTTAAATGGAGCCCTTAACAATCAGCAGAGGACATGTGCACTTTGAAGGCCAGACTAAATTCCTATCTTTTCTTAGCTTCTCTAATATTAGTATTTACTTACTTTAAATGGCAAATCTATACATAACACCTATTGCACTGCTGGCTAATATGCGTAGTACAGACAGCAGCACATGTTAAAGCATACCATACTAGGTTAAACAAATTATCTACAGCAGGAAGTACAGTATAAGAATACATGCAATCATACTATAAAATGGTACCATATATATATATATATATATATATATATATATATATATATATATATATACATACATACATACATATATATATATATATATATATATATATATATATATATATATATATATATATATATATATATATGGTTAGGGTTTTGTCTGGCTGTCCCTCTTTTCCTATTACTATCTCTGCAGTTTTGCTGAGCTATCCTGTTCATATTACTAACCCAGTTATTTAAAGTAAAAGAAAAAGGAGATAATGATTTAGAGCATGTCCCACCCTTTTGACTTCCTGGCTGCTCTGTCAACTGTTCCCTTGGTGACCAGGAGACAGGACATTGTTATTGAAATTCGCGTCCAAGAGTAAAGAGGAAATGAAGGAAAACTAGGAAAGAAAGAACTCTCCCCTTGGAGAGTAAGGCAGTAATACTACCCTTTCTGCTCTTTAATCACAATTGAGATGAAGATTAGTGAATCCTTACTGTACAGGTGTAACAGAAAACAGTATAAATCTTACATACATGACTATCCAAAGTTTTGTAATGGAAACATAGATGGTTATTTATTGATTTAGAGACATGTGTTTGTAAAATGCAGATCATAATGCTTTTTAGAGGGAAAAAGACTGTGGTTTTAGGTAAGGCGGGACACATTGTAAATACAAATAAATCGCATTTATTAATTCTTTAAGATACTTGAATCAGTGCAAGAGGCCGTGCAGCACGTTCTTCTGAATCTGCAACACCTGACCCTTTTTGTGATACTATATTGCTATTCAAAAATAGCTAAATAATTTTTTCACCTGCAAATACAAGCTCATCAAGGTATAAACCAACAGCATTCCGTTGGAGGGTGAGATTTAAGGAGCTGCTGCAGGGTTGATGCAACTATTTATGAGCTAACAGTGATTGTATTACCATTTTTTTCCCCCTTTTGGTCCTAACATTTACTCTCTATGACCTACAATGTGGCCTGAAATAAATCCATTTCAGTTTTGACAAAGACGATCCTGGACCCCATGGGAACAGTCATTCACAGCGGAATCTTCACAGGCCAGTGTAAAATATGGCATTGGTGATGTGAAGCAGAGCGATCAGTGAAACGGCAGCATTTTCCAGACATGTCTGGCAATCTGACAGTGTCTCCTCAGGGGCAAATTCTAATAACCCAACAAACATTCACAACATTAATATTGTATAATCTACATTTAAATGTGAGAGCCACCAAAAAAAGCTTTGAGCTTCAAAAGCAGCATTGTTAAATGTGCTACACTAGCAAGTCTTTACAGAATCTGTACAATCCTACTATGCACGGTGTCTCTAAATGTTTAAAAAAGCCAAAGATATCTGCTGAACCGTTTCATGTCCAAGTGTCAAATATCAATGCGGTACCCTGGGGGTATATACTGGTGAGTTTGGGACAGACATAAGCTTGTAGGGAAAAGTTAACATAACAGTATGATATCTTGTCTTACAACTTTTTTTGCCGGAGGGTTGCTTTAACACCTAACACCAACCCCGGCCATCGTCAACAACAGGAAGTGTGGGTATCTGTAAAACTCTGTTGAACTCAACCTTGGATTTTATCTCTTTAACATTTCCTTTCAAAGGTAGAGTGATGCCAAACTTGGAGAACAGAAGCAGCAGCATTCTGCTCAATGGACAGTATGTATGCTTGAAACTAATGGAGGTTTAATGTCAAGGTTTTACTGCTATATTTGGAAATTATGTAGAAGATAGGTACTGATTTCAACTACATAAAGGGAAAAGCGTAACACACAATTAGGGGGGCTAAACTAGAGGTAAAATGCACCCAAATTTGTTTAGTAATAAGCTAATTACATGGATGACATTCAAAACTTCAAAACACAATTGAGAATTCTGAGGTAAAACTAAAAGAAACTAAGCCACGTAGACAAATGTTTCAGCTATTGTCTCCTTCAGACTGCGTTTGTCAACTTGACTTTTAGTTTTACCTTAGAGGGAATATGGCAAGATATTAGCATTCCCTTTTATTCTCCTTGAACAGTAATGTCTACTACAAGGGAAATGTTGATAAACAGGGGCCTGGACAGCAATTTAATGCTTTTTTTTATATCAACATTTTACTTCCAGTACTGGTTGACAGTAATAGTAACACATTTATATCTAGTGAAAGTTTGGGATGAAAACTCTGGTGATTTAAACTCATGTTTCTAGCTCAGGAATCTAAATCATAAAAATAGCACTGGGAGTAATCAATGAGTAGATGAGTATGCAGACTGAAGAACCCTCTCATCCCATATAAGAAGCCAGTACCTTCAAGGTAGGCCTAAGTTAAGTTGGTTGGGTGACAGGAGAAAGCTTGCACTGCTCTTGCAGGTGCTTTAACTGGGTGGAAAACTCATGGACATCTGCCTTTAGTGCTGTCAGTCCAGCATCGCTCATGTGCATTAAACACGTATAAAATATTTTAGTCTCATAATAGTACAACTGTATGTCAGCAGAGATCCTTCAGCCATCAATGTGTGCATGTTGATTTGTAAAGCTATTAGAAATCATATCTGCAGGTTCATTTGTGGATTGTCTAAAAGTCATTACTATGGGAAAAGATAGTTAAGATGTTCCCTTGAGCATATTTTGAGCAGCTACATTTCTTGATAAAAGCCTTGATCCCGGTGATACAGGCACAAGAGAATCTGACAAGCTGAACATGCATTTAAACGTGTGATCTTAAAAAAAAAAAATTAGTTGTGGTAGGTACTTTAGTGGCAGACGATCTTTTTATCTTTCTTTTATCTTAATTGCTGAAATAACACAGAAGTTAATATTTAAGATCTTTTGAAGCCTTTCAACTGCATTAAAAATGTTTCCTGGCTAAGGGTCATTTATAGTTCTATTTGTGGTTATTTTATTTGGGGGGAGGGAGGGTATATTAAATAGTTTGTTTTTCTTTCTTTCCTATTGCTTATTCACTCTGAATAATGCAAGAGCAACTGCAACTGTGTTCCCTGCTATCAGGCGTGCATGAACAGGTTTAAAAACCCACCCCTGTGGAAGGAAATAGTTTTGGTTCTACAATGTATCTATTAGGCTTGATTAATTATGTAATTCTTTCATTTTTAGGTCTTGAGTATCATCCTTAGATGTCTGCATCTGTAATGCTTCTCACTAAACCAAACACAGTATGTAGTAGCCACATAAAACAACCACTTGACTAGATGAAACCAAGAAGCAAATTCTCAGGGTTATTCTAGGCTTTTACTTTCTGGTGACTGCTATACATAAACCTATATTATAGCATTCATATGATTGTCCATTTCATTTTTTTTTTATTCTGATGAAAACATTAGGATAACAAGAAAAATAGTATTAAAGTCTGTGTACTAAATAAATGATGGCAACAGTTTCTTCTTCAGCAGATTCTGTCATACCATTTTTCTGGAAAAAAATGTAATTTTCTAGCACATAGCATGCTTTGTTGTGTGCATATCTAACCACTGTTTGGCAACACACAACAGCCCTGTTTTGTGGTACACACTTAAACCCTTTTCCAATTCTAACCTTGTGCACAGAAGCCCCTTGTTTGTGCACAGTAGTGTCGCTTTTGTGACAAGCACATTTGTTGCAGGACAATCTTGCTTTGTACAGAAGCAGTGTTGTTGAATTCCCACCCAGTGAGCACCATTTTAATATTTGCAGCTGTGGCGTCATTAAAACACTTTAGTTCATTGAGTCTTTATTGTCATGTAAGAAACTTTCATTGCGTCTTGTAAGAAACCAACATTCTCCCTAGTGCAGCTGGGATTTTAAAACAGATACTCTTTAGTGTTGTGCATCAATTACAGGTGCACAATTCCTCATTCCCCATGTCAGGTCATTAATCAGTTTTCCTAGTTACAAAGCAATCTCCACCTTTTTGAGGTTTACTATTTGAGAACTACATACAGCAAGGATAAGAAAGGAATACAACAACAGTGCTTCTGTACCAGGCAGGAATAAAAGCCTATTAATCATACTCAGCTAGCAAGAAATAACTAAGTTATAGCTTGGAGCTGCAAATTTTTATTCTGAGCCATTTCTTGCTAGTTCATACTGTTAACATTGTTTTATTCTTTTCAGTAAATGCGGTGGATCCTGGGAAGCCTAAGGAAACGGCTCTCAGGAAAAGGAAATGGGTCTCAGTCTGATCCCGTCATATGTTCAGTGTGTTTACAAATGTTCGTAAGCTCAGACCAGATGTGGTTTGAGCTCCTCGTGTATTGCGCATCAAGGTGCAGTAATCCCTTTGAATTAAATTACAGCCTGGAGCCCACTGCCCCTTGAAAGCCATTTTAAATCAAGAAGATAAGATTAAAGTAGCACTCCTGTTTTTAATATCATTAGAGTCAACTCCCTTTGGTCCTGTAATATCCAGAATGCACACCCGTTCGACTGAGATAAGACAATAATTTGTTTTTGGAGAAATGTGGACCCCAGTATTAAGAAATCCCTCCAGTAAGTCAAGAAACAAAGCTTATGAGAAAAATGTCCTGTGTCCACCCTTCTACTCTTTTGAAAATAATTCAATTTAAGGACAATTTTGTGAGTGCTCTGAAAAGATACATCTTCTAAAAGGCCACCTTAATGCTATCCCAAAGTGAGACTGTGATGATTATTTTATTTAGTAGAATTAGCTAGATGATATTTAAGAACAGCACAGAAAAACTGTGTCATTTCTGCATGTATTGGGTTTCAGATTTCAATGACAGCAACAAGTTTATCATGAAGTTTATGTTATAGAATGCAGCAAATTAAAGGCTGGTAAACCATGCTTGTGTGGGTGGTGTGGTTTTGTATATAGATAATTAAAAAGAATTGAAGTTTATTTATTTATATATAATAAACTTTGGTAAAAACTGAATAAAACAAAAAAGTTTTTAATACAGCTGTTGGTGATTTACAAAAAAGTTTTTAATACAGCTGTTGGTGATTTACAAATAGGGCCTGGATTTTCAAAAAAGTTTTTCATTTGATGCATACTAGTATTTAAAAATCTGCTTATACAGTCTTCCAATTTTTAAACAACTGTGTTGAGAGTCTGTATCATCTCAACAAAGCTTGTTCAAAAAGGGAGGACAGGTTATACTGATATTTACATGCTGCATTGGTCATGTGACATAGTCGCCATGTGTTAGTTCTGTTCAACTGAAAGTTAAGAGTTCTATGTTGTTTGACATTTGCCTTTCATGTCACAACTACTCATTAAGACATGAATTTCAGCAAATAAACAATATGTATCAACTGAAAAAAATGAATTAGAGAAAATATAGCAAACAAAGCAAATTAGTAATGGTAAAATAAGCCTGACCTTGATATGCTGGTTTATTTATTTCATTTTAATATTTGTATTTTTACATATTGTCCAATCTATCTGCTTCTTTAATAAATATATGTGTGATTTTTACCCATATATGGGTTATTTAATAAATGCCAACTCTATTTTCATAAAATATGTTACAATCGACATCAGCTATAATTCATATATATATATATATATATATATATATATATATATATATATATATATATATATATATATGAGAGAGATGAGAGAGAGAGAGAGAAGAGATATATTTAAATAAATGTAAGAACATAAGCTAAATCTGGAATGTGAGGACAATCGTTTATGATTTTAAAGACCTCAAATTAAGTCCCCACTAATTATTATTTGTTCTAGGTGAAATAAATCCAGTTCCTTCCACCTATATTGAAATTATGTTGGCAAAGAACCTCATTTAAGTATTGGCACCTCTAACATTTCAGCACCCTAAGGTAGATAAGAGGCCTGGGTTGTTCCCCTAGGCAAGGTTTGTGCCTCTAATCTTCCTGTTCAGAGGTTAGTTCAAGCCACCTGTTGTGTCTAACACCACCGCTAATTTGGGAGATTGAACTGCAAAATCATTGAGTTTTGAAAAGCATGCTTTGTTTACAGCTTATCCCTAGTAAAGCTGCTGTCTCTGTGCCGAGATACATCACAGAAAAAGCATATCCAGATGTCACTGTAATAATGTTATTTCAGGCTTTATGATACAAAGGATCCTGTAGCACTGCAGAGTCAAAGTGTAAAAACATGTGGGCCACAACAGGCAGATCCTGTTAAGGCTGGGAGTTATTGTACTGGTCCCAAAAATCTGTTTTCAAGTAAAATGTAAGGGGAATGGCTTATCAGATTAAATGGTTTGTAAATATTGACTATTATGGAAAATGTTTTGGATCATTGATATATACAGAGGTTAAAACACATTTTTAATTATTATTATTATTATTATTATTATTATTATTATTATTATTATTACTATTATTAGACACACCTGTCAAGGACCTTTATTAATATAATTAGAATATAGCTGTTTACAAACTGTAACAACACAGTGGCACTGAAACAATGAATGTTTACTGGACATTACCTATAATGTAACTTTACTGAGAGAATCACATAATAAGTGTAACTGTGAAAAGACACTAGTCTTTATCACTGATATGGCTAGAGTTTTAAACAATGTGGCAGTGAACCAGGAATGAAACTTAGAAAATCATAGAAATAAGTCAAATACTACATTAATATAATAACTCAAAGTATTCTGTCTCTATCCAGCAGGAACTCTAAACATCACATGGCCTAATGCAGCCACAGGGATTCACGGCCACTCTAAAAATGTGTTTGTAAATGAAAAGCTGCATTCCCTGAGAGGTGTTTTGCGACTTCAATTTATACAATAGTGCAAAAGTGTGTGCGTGGCCTGTAATTCAGGGGAGATAAACAAATTTAGATGCCTCTGGTTAAGAGTCTATGTGCTTACTGTACACAATGACAAAACCCAAAAAGTTTAACAAAGGGAGAGAAAGGACCATTCAATACAGGTGAACCCTGGTTTGTAATTACATTTCACAGGAGGTCAGTTAATGGTTGAAGAAGCATTACACAGCGGCAACACCTAAGCAAAAAATAACTGAAATTGTTTAAATTGTGTTTGTGTTGTCATAGTAGTACTCCAACCTATTTCTGTAGACTTTTTGAGACAGAAAAGAAATGAAGAATAATAATTAAAAAGCATTCGCAGTAAAACAAAGTACTAGTCTTAGTAGTACTAGCAATAGCAGTGGCAGCAACAATATATTTATGGGGTAGATCCATTATATTTTGTAGAATATCATTTTTACCCTCATACAATTTTCACTATAATAAAGTGCATCAATGTAAGACTTTTAAGTAAGAAAAAACAACTGAGGTGTGGGAGAAAATTATTTTTGAGGACCGAGACAGCTCATGAACATGGTGCCAGACTTAAAGGATGGGAAATAAAGGCACTGATAAGAGAGGGTACTAATTGAGAGATAGAGCTTCTAATTTTTCTAGCGAGTGAGAATAAATCCTTTCAGATAATGGTTACAACAGACAAGAGAGTTGTTGTGATTATTATTATTATTATTTTTTTTTTATGTAACTCATAAAAATAAAATAAAAACACTAAAGAAACAAGCTCTGAATTTACCTCAGTTGACCCAAACTGAGAAAATGCCTCAATGACAATGTTCGGTGGTATGTACCTGGATGTTCAAACATAGCTGACACACACAGCTGCACCAAGAATGTTCTGATCTCCTGGATATCCTCTAATTATCATCACAGCAAGCTTGATCTATTGCTATGCATAAAGAACAAAAATAAAACAAGTAAAAAAACTGATGGTTGTTGTGAAATTGTAGGCAGATTTAAAATTGAGACATTCCAGCACATTTTATTGTTATACCAAATTACAGACTTAAACAAATTGTATTGTTATAAACCTCACAGATTGTCTCAGCCAATCAGGTTCACAGTAGGGCATTCATTATCCCATTGGTAGATGTCCTCTAAAAGCAAAAAGAACTTGATTTAAATTTCGAGTCGCCTAAGTGACCCAGATCAAAATATTTAAAAACAAATTCTTTATACACAAAAACATTTGTTGGGATGAAATTCTGCCAGTACTCAGTACTGGGACTTATTTTGATGCTGCTACTTATATGCTTTACATTCAACGCGCATGCATTATATCCACTTTTACTCAGCCAACTAGTTCCACAGGAAAGCAGTCTCATCACAGCAACTAAAGTCATACAAATATTCTCAAAATTAACCAATAGATGACCTATTGACATTAGTTCTTGGTAGCAAGATCATGAGGAGTTATTTGGCAGCTTTGATCCCAACCAACCAGCAATTTTGGCACGCGTCACAAATGCCCAGCCATTTCTCTTTGTGTCAGTGCTCATTGTTTGAGCAACGACTGAAGCGAAATGAAAACAGGTATGGAGTAATATTTTAGTGCAGAGAAACTATCTGAATATGTGATAATAAATAGGTGATAGATATATCTATAGCTGATAGATATTCTAAATACGTATCACAACAAGATTTGGCTCGCACCGATTAACCACCTTGCCAGAACCTGCGCAACAGTTTCTAAAATGGCAACTAATGCGTGGGTGCTGCTTCAGATTTTGCAAGCGAGTCAGAATCAGGATTCAGATGTAGGTGTGCTTCACGCTTTTCAAACACTGGCCCAACTTGCAAGGTAAATGTTATGTATAGTGATCAACATATTGTTATGTTGCGATCCTATTTCCTGTTACGAAAACCATAACGGTGAGTATTTTGTTTCTTTGTACAACTCCCCTTTTCCACATGTTTTTTTTTTTTTGAAGAGTTTATTTAAGTTAAATCTGACAGTTTTATTCGGTGTGTGGAGCTAACTTTTTGTGCTTATACACACAAGAAAAAATGTTTAACTTGAACTACTGTGTGACAGTCAAAATAAGGCCTTCACAACCTAGTATTATTCTGGAATATTACTGTTTCACATATAATATTATGCTACAACAGCAGTGCAAATCATTAGACTTTTGTTAGATTTAGCTGGCAATTGTGCAGCATATGAGTGAAAGTCATTTTTTTATTTATGTAACGTCAATACATCAGTAATGTACTTTAGCTTAGGTGATGTATTAATTTATATCAATGTATACGAATAATTAAACTATTAAGTTTGACCTGCTGTCAGACCAATAATAATAAAGAAAATCTATCAGAACACCTGGTGATTTTTGTGTCTAGGTTATTATTAGAAGGGCCTGGGAATTTAGATCCAGTAGAGAATTAAGAGGGGCTGCTGTATTTTTAAATGAGAAACACTCTCAAAATACAAGTGCGTATGTCTGTATTTTATTTATTTTTCATATGATATACTTCATATTTTTATGGAAAAAAAATTGCAGTCTGACCACCAGTAAGTGAAAAAAAATCTGAAAATAGCATAACTTTCGGTTTTATAAATAATTAAAGCTGTGGCTGTGTTGACTAGCAAATCCTGTTTTTAAAAATTCTCTTGAAAAGACTCCTCAAAGCTGACTGCCAGCAGGTGTGTGGGGGATGAAAATCACGCTATGATGACAAACCTATTTAAGAAGGTGTACAGTATGTGTAATACTGACATAATTCCATCTCATTTTCTCTGTTCAGCTTTGAAAAGCCTTTTCAGAAACTTATTTTTTTCTCTCTCCGGAATAATTAATTGTAATTAATCTACATAGAAAAACAACAGAGAAGAAGACGGAATATACTATTGTAGAGAAGTAATAAGTAAAAAAAAAAAAAAAAAACAGGGACATATGGTCCAATCCAAGGCTATCAACGTGGCCAGGTCCTGCTGTAGGTGAGCACCCAGGGTCTGGAAAGTATGAGGATGATTTCAGAGAATACTAAAATGTCTAGTACAGTGCCTGTTACATTAACAAATAGAGGGGCATTTCAGCCCCTACTGTGAATTTGTTGATGCACATTTTTTTATTTATTTTTTTTATAACATAACATCTTTTTAGGATATCTTGAAACAAAACTCCCTCTCTACAGCAGTTACTGCATAGTGTCATATTTCTTAATGCTCGTCATTTAAGGTTTAACTTAGATTACAGTACATGACTGATCTTAACATGCAGAGGGTACAACACTTTCAGTATTTTCAGCTTCCTTGTTTATGGTGAATTGTTTATAATTTATCAGTTATTTTTTAAGGCTTATTTTGCATTAAAAAACAGATTGTGCACCAATTATCTATACATTTTAGAAGTATTTATTAATTGTCGACATTTTTTTTCTCTACCCGGCTGTGCATAGGAGTACCTGTACTGTTTTGTGGAGAATGTCACCCCTGGTTGTGTATATAATTCCGCTGTATCAGACATTAATGCTTAAATACTGTTTGTTTGAAAAGTTAGCATCTGGCTTTGAAGGAAAACGGGCAACAGAAAGCCAAAGAAAGCCTAAATGAAAAATGTATACATTCCATTCAAGAGCACTAATCTTACGCATATGATGTGTAAAAAGAGACATAGCTTTTCTTCTTCTTTTTTTTGTTCAGTCCTTTGTAAACAGATACACCATTACATTTTGTCTGATTAAAAAAAAAAAGCATTAGTTCAATGCCAAAACCAAAATCTCAGTTGATAATGACCGGGGAAAAAAATGGGATTAATTTGCCATTAGATCCAATCAGTAGGGGGGGAAATATGTCTAATGGAGTAGAAACAGATGTTTCTATAGGAATTACAAATAGATACAGTACGCCAAAGCAATGCTCAGGAACCAAGTTAAATCCAGCTGCAATCTGCTACCTGGCTCTTTACAGTAGAATGACAGTGGCACAGAGGATCAGCAGGCTATTTAATTACAGTGCATTGTAAAACTGAGAAGTAAAGTTTGGCTTTAGTTTGACTTCAAGTGGCTTTCATTTACCTAAAAGACAAACCAAGTGATCTCAATTCCTGTTTGTATCGCCTGACTGGCTAATTTGGAGATGGTTGATTAACCTTCATTGGAAACCCACCTTTAAAAGGAAAACACTCAATTACAGAGATACTGGTATAAAGAAAGAAGAAAAAAACAACTATTTACAAATAACACTTACTTTTCTCACAAGATTTTACATTATAGTAACAATCTGTAACTGGACCTGCTTGGGAAACACTGGAAGCTTCCTACACAAAGCACAGCAAGCCCAAACTCAAGCAAATCAGTAATCACTTATAGTCAAACCCAAGATGTTTATTTGCATCCACAGTTTGTATTTTGTCACTGTTCTTTTCACTTTTATTATGTACATTATAGAGTATGTTACTTTTTTGGCATTCCATCTGGGTGAATTAACCTTTGTTTTTAGTTATAACACTGTTCTTATACCCTTAAGTTGAAAGCTGTTTTTAAATTGCTTGTATGTGAATCTATTTTAGGTAGCCTACAATTTGGAGTAAAAAACCTTTGAGAATGTAGCCAACAGTATATATCAGTAATGGTTTTCTGCTTGTTTACTGGGAGACAAACAACATTACATACTATCGTGTCTTGACTGGGCCTGTTTAGTTGATCTAAACAGTGACAGATCTAATTACTCTCCCTGTTTAAAAATGAGTAACCTGCCACTTATGAAAAAACAGAACAGTGACTCACACATACTGTTAGAGATGTTGGTTTTCATAAAGTCTCCTATTGATGATTTAAACAAGTCATATTTAAATGGTCCACCATTTAGATGAATTGAATAAACCCCATTGTATTAGAATTATTTTCTTATGTGTTCATGTATTTGCTGTTCATACTGTAACACTGGTATATTTCAATGATAACCCTTTGAAACCTGACCTCGAAACCAATCAGACTGTATGTTAGAGACAGTGAAACTTAGTATCATGCCTGATGACAGACATGTTGCATCTGCATAGCAGCTGTGATTTATTCATTAGTTTAATTGCAGGATAAACTAACAGAACCTCCCTTAGGTGGGCAGGATTCAAAGGTAGGCTAACACATCTGAAACAGAAATGAACGCATAGGTGCCGAAAAAAGTGAAGACAGCATTAGTCTTCAAATAAAAAGTTTATTTTAAATTGAATTCTATCAATAGAATGCAGTCAAAGTGGTCAATGTTTTATATCCAACTTAGGGTCTCCATGCGATAAGCTTTCACATCATCTTCTCACTTGTCAGTAGAGCCAGCATTTCCAGAAACGCCACAACGAGATATTATAGGCAAATGTATGCAAAGGTTTATGACTCAAGTTATTTCAAAGTGTGTTCAAATAAAATTTTGAGATTCATTAAATTGTTTAAGACACCGCAAAACTCTGGGGATACTTATATATTAAATAGGTATCAAAAGTTTTTTTTTTTTTTTTAATACCCTTAAGTTACTGTAAGTCTTTTAGATTTTACAAACTGTGCAAACAGAAGTCCAGTTCTGATTACAGTCAACAAAAGTAAGTCAAACAACTTGCAAAGTGTTTGCTGTTACAACAGAAAATCTTGTCTTTTTGTGGTTTACCATGTGGGTAGCCATGGGCCGACCACACTGTCCAAATCTGTGCTTTCCTTCTAAGCTGCTGGCATCTCTGCATTACAGTTTCTCGTTCCAGAGGAGCCATCACAAAACACCTCATCAACTGGGTGTCATTGTGGTAATACACATCTATATATACAGTCCAACCCAGTATTTTTGCCTTCACCAACGAGAACCAATTTGCTTTTGGAAACATACAGAAACCAAGAACTACATAACTTGTTTCAAATAACACAGCCGTGGATTTACAGTTTCAGATTATGAATTGTAACAAACAGGCTACTTTGCCCAACACTAGCTCAGCGTTCATTGTAGTTTAAGAATTTTTGGTAACTGTAACCTCAACCAATGCATGATCTTAAGGAAGAGCAGTAAGCCTGGGTGTCCAGTAAAAGACATTGCATTGTACACACATGGATTCATATGGTTCGTATCCTGGCTGAGAAAGGGATAATCGCACAATTTCGACAAAGGAAGCAGTGTAAATCCAGCAAGACACACACTGTTTTTCTTTGGCTCAAAGACATTTTAATGGAAAACAACAATTATGACAGTTGGACAAAGTGGGAAAGACTTATATTCTAAATATTAGAACTGAAGCACAGGGTTGCCATTCACTTTTACTTCATGATGTTTTGGATCTCTCTTGACTTACCCTGTTTGGAGTGTTGCCTTTTGTTCGTGAACACTCCTCTCAACTCCACCTCCTTTATCCCTTCTTCTATAATAGGTGCACAGCCCCCTAATGAGGAAATACAACCAGACATACAGTATGTATTAGAAATATAGGGGTATATCGTAAAAGGCAACAACAGCACATACCTGTTATAGGTTACATGAGGCTTAGTGGTTTATAAACAAAAAAGAGGGGATTGAAAGGATCCCAATTTGATCATTTAAAGCCGAAGCTGACTGTGCACAGAATTAAGTAAATGGTTAATACCAGGAACCTATTTATTGGGAAATCAGAATCCTATTTGGTTTGGGAAATTATACTTTTGGACTTGCATATTGTACTCCACATGCTTACTATGCTGACAAGCACACATGAAGAGATGCAAAATGGAATTTATTCAGAATTGAGCAAACTTTACCTAAGGTTTAGCTATTAATACTCTCATCCAATATTAGTGCCAGTCACATTTGCACTGTCCCCTTATTGTTTAGTTCACATTTAGGAAAGACAAAACTGGTGTGGAAGCTCAACTGTGTCATACACTTATGGACTTTTAAGAAATGAAAAGTAAAGCAGCACAGTGATGAAATGGAATGGAAGCTGATCAATCCTTGTAACAACAGGGTTCCCAAAAGTAGTGCCCTCACATTCCATGAAGCAGCTCTTCCCAGTGGACATGCTGCATGTCCAGGAATTAAACATTCCTGGGAGGAGCACAAAAAAATGTTACAGACAGTTATCTCAGTGACTGGGGCATTAAATTTCAGATATATTAAAGAGTATACAGTGGTCTACATGTCTAAATCACAAACAATAGTTCACACCTTCTTATATCTGTCCTTATATTATATTATGTCTTCTTGGGCCATCACCAAGGGTACAAGTGCAGCATTGTTGAATGGACTTGATCCACAACATTGTTTAAATGATCTAAATCATTCATGAGACCTTCATGAGAGTAATCAAGGGACCCTGGGTTTATCAGAGTAGCATGCCCCACACCAGGGCAATGCCAAATCCAATAGGGAAGACAGGTCCTAATAGAGTGGCCAGCAGAGTAAGCGCCGTTGTATTTGAAAGACTTGAAACAGTTAATGGTAAACATTGAAAGGTTAGCCTATTTATCAGTGCTATAACAACATGAGCCACCTTCTATTTCAGTGCTACACAACTTGAGGTCCTAACCAAATGGCACAACACCAAAACCATGCCTAAATAAAATAACGCATATACTATGTGAAAGACTTTCTGATCTGAAACTGTATAATAAAGATTGTGTTATTATAGAAACTCAGTTGTAAATTTAACTCAGCTGTAAATTATCACTGATTATGTAGGACAGTTTTTTTGTTGTTGTTCTGAATGGTGAGACCAGCTACATTTTTAACTTTGAAGAAAGAAAGGTTCTCAATGCAAAGGGCCTGAAACACTTTCATAGAAGTATTGTTTGAGACCGATGTAACTGTATCAGACCAGGAAAAAAGGTACTTGTCCTGAGGCACCCAAGACTATTGCTAGGTAGGAAGTATGGTTTCCTGTTCTCAGTTTTGAAGTTCAAAGTCAGCTGTATCAAACAGTCACATGATAGTTTTTGAAATTACCAATGGCACAAAGAAGTTCCCTTATTTTTATTATGTTGTGTAATTTTTATTTTAGTACAAACTAGTAGCCAAAAAAAAGAATTCTTTGCATACCAGAAAAACAGTATGAAAAACAGATTAATTATTTAATGTTCTTAAATAAAGAACATGTGTTAAAATCTATTTGACATTATTCAAAGTTGCTGTTTAGATGTAAAATGTTCTGTAATGTACGTCCATAACTTTTAGATCCACAGAAATGGTAAGCCCAGATTCCTTCAAAATGTAAAAAGTATTGTCCAATCCATGTACTCACTGTTAAATTCAATTAGGTGACTAGTGAGATCTCCCACATTAGCTGAATGAGAGAAGACACACATTAAATTGTATTAAAGGGCTCTTATTATTCCACTCCTGATATAGTGGAGGTGATTGTACATAATTTGGCATATATCTGGAAAACCATATTATGTAGAGTTTCTGGGGATACAGAGGGTCGTTGTTTGTCCATACATCAACCCATCTGCGGATAACAATTACATTTTTGCATATATCTACAGAGCTGCTTATGAAATGGTCACAAGCTTTGTATTAACATTATTTAGCACAAGCTATTGAGAGTATCAGATTCTGGGAAAATATGGTGTTGTCTGTCAGTCCGTACATCTGCACGTCTCACTGCATAGGTTATATCTTGAGAAGTGCTAATGAAATTGCGATTAAACATATAGTAAGTATATGCTACTTTAAGACTGGCGGCCCTATAGCTAAAACAAACAAAAAAACAGTATGAATAAAAGCTACAGAGCCAATGCACAGGCATACGAAGGGTCCTCATAATCTCTCTATTAGGAAAAATAATAAAGTAATTGCAGATATAGTAATAATTCCAGGTAGTTATCTGAATAATCGAAGGACACGATCAGTGCACTAGGGTCGACATTTTGAATGATGTACTCCAGTTTGCAAGAAGAAATCCTCAGCAGATTCAACAGCTGCTGTGCCTATTGTTACGTGACAATAACATCTAAAAATCCATTAAACACATTATTCAAATATAATTACAGAGATAAAACTATACCACAAGACATTATTTTCAACCACTGTCTGTACTGTAAGACATGTTCTGTAAACAAATTGCTGTAAAGTAAATGCCTGTTTCAGTTCAAATCACTGCAATCTGTTTTTTTTTTTTTTTTTTTTGTGGTATAAAATCACATCATAATTCATATAACTAAAGGGCATATCACAGGCAGCCAACATATTAATCTCAATTCACCAGAATGATACTTAACATAATCTAATCACATTGATTTTTTTTTTTTTGAGGTGCATTTATAGGAAAGATGTATTTAATTGGGCCAGGGAGAATAAGATTAAATTATGCGTTTCAGGTTGGACGAAACACGCCAGCCAGTCGAGATATAATCCTATCAATTTGCTGGCGCCCCCTTTTGCACAAATATTGCAAAATACTCCCTCTGGGTTGGTACTCAGCAGTTTTAAAAGAATCATTTAGTTTAACCTTTTGCCTTTTATAAATCAGTATATTTGCTTTTCTAGAAACTACTGCATTATATTCCACCTAAACTCCCTGTTGACTGGGAGAGCTCAATATTCTACAAATTATTGCATGTTTACTATCATTGAGGGAGCCCGAATTTTGCAGATTCAATTGATTATTATGTGCACAAGCCTTCAGTGCACACACCGTTTAGAAATTTTCCTAGCTGGATTTTTTTTTTTTTTTTTTTTCTATGAAGGCTTGTGAGTTTTGTGAGGGAACACAATATAGTTTCACACTTCTATTTTTGGGGACTTAACCACTTCATACATAGTACAGCACAGTAGAGCACCCTAATAGTCTAGCTGCAACTATATCATGGGACCCTGGGCCGGCATCAGGGGAGTGCAAGAGACGCAACTGCACCCATGCCGAGCCTCGAGTCCTTTTTTTTCTGAGCCCTCTTCAACCATCTATAGAAAGATCACCCCTTCAGGTTGAACCCACTTAGGAATGCAATCTATGCAAAACACAGTATGATTACAATTACTTTTAGCAAGTGGAGCTAATCAAAAATGCACTTTTTGTTAATTAAGGGGATCTTTTGTTTTTGTTGGGGTTTTTTGGGTTTTTTTTTTTTTGTAGGGTTGTGAGCCCCACAACACTAGAATAGGCCCAGCATCAAGCATATTCCCAGACTTCAAAACAAACATTAAGATAACTTGGACATTCATTGTTGCTAAGATTAGAATCCACAAATGTATTTCAATGCACCATAGCCACCAAGCACTAATCCAGTTTTCTTGTTTCTTTTTTTTTTATAGTAGTTTAATACTATAAACCTTTTTTTTAAATACTTCTAATTTGAATATAGTGCTTTTATCACTGTTACTTTTTCACAACACCAACAATCTCTGAGAGCTGCACAATCACTTCCCTTTTCAATTTGTGGCCATGATCTAACCACATTTAGAGAGCTCCAGCTGTGAATCAAACTCAAAATAAAATCTGTACAAGTGCCGGCTTTTTCATTGTGACTAGTCGTAATTAAAGCTTTATTTGAAAACTAATACTAAACAAAGACATAATTGGTCCTGATGTGTTTTACTATCCACCAAACCAGCCAATCAATACTTTGACACGGACAGTTCAGTAATATTTCTCCTTTCAGATATCTGGCACTGTGCATATAAACTATAAGTAGCTCTGACAAGTAAAAAGTAACTCCACTCGCAGTCAACTAGGCTACCCACGGTAGAGCCTTCATCGACCAGCCCTATCGCTTAAATATTTTTACTTTTACCCTTAATTACTGTCACTTTGCATGCACCTTTGTTTTAGAATAGTAACCTATATGAAAAACATTATGCTGGAACCATTAATTAATGCAAGGAGTGCTTTCTGGCTCCATTGCAAACAGGGGCTGTAAGTTTTGGATGGGAAAATGACAGGTCACCGAGACATTTGATGGAAAAAGGGGATGGGGATGGTCCCGGTCAAACTGGAAAGTCTGGTCAGCCTAGTTGTGTGGCCTACATATTTATTCTGTCAGAGGCCATGGTTAAAATTCTGGCATTTCTCTAGTAGAAAGCAGCTCATATCAATGTACACTGGTATCCTGGGCTGGAGAGCTGCAGTCAGCAGATTCCACTGAAATGGGAAAAAGCATTTAACTGATAAATAACGACATACAGGAAAAAAAACACTGCTTGTTTTATGAATGAACTAAAATAAAAGTTTAAAAAAATAAAAGAAAAGGACACGTTTATTGTTTGTTTCCCCTGCTCTGATGCTTGCTTGACACAAATTTAGGGGTCAGAAAGGGAGACACAGGAAACATTATGCTGGCACGATGCAGGCCATTCTAATAAAAAAAAAACCCACTGCACAGCTTACTAAAGAGACTAGACAAGTCTATCCTAATGATTTTTGTAAGTGGTGGCTTTGGGCATGTTATTCCCAGTGCTAGCATTTAATAAGTGTGCAGTTATCATAGTTTTTGTTATTTGCTGCTTTTTAATCGCTTCCATTCCTGCATTCTTGGTTCCACTTAAAGCAACTAAACATGTAAATGCATACTAATTGAAAATATTACCATATTTCACAGTGTACATTCCCGAGACTAGTAGCAAATGTTGAAGCCACACTTAGATTTATAGTAGCAGTCACCACTAACTACAATGGGAGGTCTCTGTCTTTATAATGGCTCCAGTATTGTATACTGTAATAATTTATATTGATGAATAGTTTTCTCTAGCACTGTGCATTAAAGCAGTGCTGACTGGGACAGTTCAGGTAAGTAAGCTTGGGTTGACGTATTTTTTTTTGAGTGCTGTCTTTCTGCTTACATGGGCATTCCTGTTACCTTTAAAACTCTGTAGTCCTCTTTGATCTCTTAATAGTAAATGTTGGCACTGATTAAACATTCTTTGGAATAGTACAGCGCAGCTGCTTATTGTTACAAAAAGACAGTGTGTCATTAACAGAAATGGGACTTAATACACAAAACCATCCCTCTTTAATGGGAATTATGCTTAAACTTTGAAGTTCTGGCAATTATGATAGCTCATCTTCATTGCTAGGTTGTTGTGTACCTTAAGGCCAATAATATCTGACCTTGAGACAATGTCAGATCACTCTGAATCATCAAAAGCTGAATTTCTGAAGTTGTTTTTTTTTTTTTTTTTTTAAATGACTATGAAGCATGTGTAACAGTGGGAACTGAGTTAGTAAATTGAATATCTCCATAAATAATCCTAGGGGATATACATTTTTAGTGGTCCTTTCAAATGTTTCAAGCTTGGCTGGAGTCACTACACTAAAACTTTTTTTATTTGATTACTTGAAATGAATTTAAACTCAAGTTTAACCAACAGTCACTATACTGTTATAAAAAGTGTAACTACACCTATAGTAATATCTACTGTATCCTATCTAGTCATATTAAAATTACACTGAAATATTACACACAATAACATTCCCCAGGCACTCAGAAGGAAACTAAGAATCATATAAATCAAGGAATTAAAAAAATGTGTTTATACAATGCATTTGCATTTCCGAAATGGGAAAACGGGATATGCATGGTTGATTTACACCTTGCATGCATTTTTTCCTTCCTCTAAAATTACACTCAGTGGTTATGTAACAGCTTTGTTAAACTTATCGAGTGAAAAGAAGGCTTTAAAAAGGTAATAAACAAACAGAGGATTCCTATTGGCCGGTACTGATATCCTTCTGATAAATAAATGCAGAATACAGCATGCTTAATTAAAAAGGAGATAAGATTAGCTTTAATAGACACACCTCTAAACGGATTGCCAAGGTCACCTTACACAGCAGGGTAAGCGCCATCCATTGTGTTCCTCCAAATATCATGACGTCATCGGCTATCTAGAGATCCAAGCAGTTAAGACTGACAAATAGCAAATATCAAGGGAGTAGGAATGATCTTTAAAAGACCAGTCAGCTGAAAGACGTGTAAAGTTTTATTATCCTCCTTTGTTTCCACAACAAAATACCTTTGCTTTGTTTGGAAGCAAATGTATTAGCTACAAGGAATATGCTTAGGTACTAACCACATCAGTTTATTTTACAGTAAAAGCAAACATAGTGTTAATAAAAAAAAAAAATCCTTTTGCCCAGTACATGGGAAAGTAAAAGAGTTGACCATGTTCAAATTGGAAAAGTGATTTGGGTCTTTCTTCAGTTTTGTAGTGTTTACAATAATTTTATTCTTTATGGAAATAAAACAGAGGGCCTGGAGTCAATTAAAAAACCTGAAGCTTTTCAAGAAAACATGTTCAAGCCACAACTGACAAAGGTAACATTTTTAAGAGAACAGTAATGTTATGTAGCATTGCTATACACTGTTAATAACAGCATAGCTACATTATCAATAATATTTTCTTATGGTATAAACATATACTTTTCTCCCTATGTAGGATGAGTCAGAGCCTACTGTGAATTGCCTGCTTGATTGAGACTTTACAATTGCCAATACAAGTCTGCTTTAATCAAGAAGTAAATTATTTGATAAAATAAATATGTATTTGTAGATGGAACTGTAATCGAACTGTAGCACATGTTTCTTCACCTCCAGACCATGTCTGGTATACAGAACCCATTTAATGCAACAGTGATACCAGAGTCCAAACTGCTAAACAAAGATGAGTCCATAAGATAGGACTAATCAGATCCATTAATTATCCAAGCTTGGAAAAGGAGGCTATAATGGTTTGGAACATCAAAAGACAGACTTGCGCAATGTGGTGAAATGGCGACAGGCAGAGAACTGTTCCATACCAAGCCGGATACGGCTAAACTTTAGTGGAAGTGGAGTGACTAGTAAGAGGGTGCCTCACCCATTTTGCACAGATCAGTAGGCCTAAAAATATTTTCTTTTAAGTGGTGGGTCCTCAATTGGGGAAAAGAAAATGGAAGTACACATATCAGTATTAGCAAATACAGTTCTGGAAAAACTTGGTTGTATTTCTGGAAGGAGAATCCGCCCACTAATCAACTAGCCATATCCAAGCACCATAAAAACTGTGTGGCCTGCATTCATGTCACTTCTTTTTGTTGGGCCTCTCAGTCACGTGCGGCAAGGCCAAACAGGGAGATGGACCTCTTTAGAGCCAAGAGGAAGGGCTACCCATCCTTAAGGTTTCCCCCTACCAGTGAGTAGGAGGTTTTTCCTTACCTGAGTGCCGAGTGGGTCGTATTTAATTTCTGCAGGGTGCGTGGCAGGCCGGAGAGGCCCATGTTTCAGCTGGTTACTTTTCATTCATCCTTTTCCTGTTTTTGAGGGTAGGTGGCACCCCTGCAGTTGTTGAATTAACCATTTATCATTTTCTTTTTTCCCGTCATGGTTTGGCAGTGTTGTCTTTTGGGGGGTGGACCTGGGGTGGACCTGTGAGCCACTTCCTAACCACATCATCATGTTTCACTAGCCGGTCAACATTGAGGATAGCTGTCAGCACCCATGGACAAGGTCTCTGGCCAAATTCATTATCATCATTAAATCGTCTGTTCAATTGCAATTTGAAATCATCCACATTGCAGGATCTCCGTACTGAAATAACTGTTTTGTTGTATCATATTTCAACGCAGACTTTGTGAAATGCCTCCACCGCCATGTTGTTGGAAAGATAAACAAGTTGTATTTACAACTGTTTGAAAAAGCAAGATTTTTTGGTATTTAATACATTAATGTTTACATTGAAACTGACAGCACTTTGGTTATATATAATTTGCTATATACCTTGGCACTGCTCCAAAGCTGAGTAGAAAGACTGCACAAAGCCTGTCCTTTAAGATATCTCAGCAAGGTGAAGATAAGGAAGGCTTGTTTCCATGTTATTGCTTATTTTTCATTCTAAATTCTACATTGGCACAGCTGTGTGTTGGCATTGGTGTCTTATTAGTTTTCGCTATATTTAAAAAAAAACAAAACAGCAATTTTCACTCTTCAACTTTATTTCAAAGCATCCTCCAAAAGGCTTGACTGTATTATTTATGTACCGTAACCCAGCTTAAGATGACTCAGAAAGCACCAATAATTCTGTTCCATTAGGCAAATGTAAAAATGTTTGAAAACAATACCTAACATAAAAATATCCTGTAAACTGAACTGTCAAATGGATGCCACTTAATTCAAACACTTCTTTTATTCACATAAATTTCCTATTAGAGCTAAAATATTAAATTGTGATGGTTTATATTGAAATGTAGTGGATACCAGTCCTACTAACACATTAAGGCCAACTGCCAGCTTTAATACGAAAGACAAAACGGCGGTTAAGTCTAAGATTTGAAATAGCAGCCGCAATAAAGGAAATTCCAAAGCTGAACTGGAAGAAGCACACCAAAGTCAACTTGCTCCCTTACAAGGCTATTCTTTTGTTGGGGCTTAATGATCCATTTGTACAATTGCCTTCTGGGTTAAAGTATGGAATCAAGGCCATTAAAGTTAGAGACACACATTAGCAAGATGTGTACGCAGTCCATTGACACTGCATCAACCGTAAAAACGCTTTGAATGCAAGGCATTTCTTTTACAAGGTGGAAATGTGTTTTTTTTCTTTTTTTTAATGTATGAGAAAGCACCCATTTACCTGGGTAACTCAAAGCTTATATAAAACACAGTATTGTAATTTAAGTATATGTCTGGTTAGACAGAAACACCAAGAGAAAGTGTCCCCAGTTTAAACTGCTTAGCACTTTTAGGCAAGTGTATCACTAATAAATAGTAATAAATTAGTAAATATGAGAAATTAGATCCCCAACTCGCTAGAGACTGATTATTTTAAACAGAAACATTACCAAGTTTCATAACAATTGGATCATTTTCAAGTTAAGTACACAAAAGTGTCTGTAAATGTCTTCATCGATGTGTTAGTAATACGTTAACCCTTTTAGGATTTATGACATCTTCAAATTGAAGTAAAATGAGCTACTGCAATATGTTTCAGTATCTAAGCAGGATATTATTTTAAAGAACCAATACTGGCCTATAAAATACCATTTGCCTTAGGTTGAAGAGTAATAAAACCATCAGAGTTTGTGATCCATTCTTACAGCTCCAGTGGATTCAACTGGAATCTATCAGAGCCAATATTTGCCCTCAATGCTGCCACAGTGGAATCGGATCTTGTCCGGTTACAGATGATCAGCATTATAGTAGCACTCTAAGGTCCCTCTGGTGCCCTCTGCTGTCTGACTGTGGAGTTACTCAGGGCACTTAGCAAGTGGAGGTGCCACTTTATGGGTGATACGTAAAACCTTCATAAAACAGTAGACGACAACAACTCTTTTTACTTAAATCTAATACGTCAAAGCCAGATCACTAACAAGTGTCGAAATTAAATACGGCTCACAACAAGTGGTCTACTTGGCACACTGAAGAAGACACTTGCTGAAACATTTCTCGATTTGACTTACTTTCTTCTAAGTATACCGATAAGGTTTAAAGGATCTTGCCTTGACATTTATTTCCACAAGCCTGGCTTTTATGCCATTCCCAATCATCAGTGCTCCAGATATGAGGATAATAGAAGATAGAACAATTAGTCAGTAGTCAGTCACCAATTCAATCTGCTTATTTAGCAAACTTTGAAATGTTCCATGCTGAAAATAAAACAAGTAAAACTGTCTAATGACTAGCACAGACCTTAACTATTACCTTCTTTCTTGAGTAGATTCCAACATCATAAAATAAACACCAAATGCCTGTGTTTAGTAATTGGAAACAAAATCGCTAAGGCATAGGTCCTTTAGTTCAACAAACAGCAGCTGTATCAGACAGGGAGATGGTTCATGCCTTATATTATTACACAACTGAGAACAACAGCATCCTGTGCAATGTCCCACAGTTTCTCATATAATCATCCTGTTGGCAACGATACCCAGCCTTTGAGAGGAGAGGAATTTATAAAAAAGGGGTTATAGGGGTTTTTCTAAGTTATTTTTTACAAACACTTCCTCATAACAGCAATGACTGCTGGAAGCCAAAGCAACAGGTGTCTTAATGCAAACAGAAATATGTTTTTCAGCGCCAGGAGAGTGCTGAACCTGGTCCATGAATTGCAAACATTTAAAATGGTGTAGCACTTGTGTATCAGCAAATTGGTGGGTTTTCCTCTAAATATTTATGGTGTTTCATCCTTGACTTTTTTTTTTCTTTATTTTTAAAAAAATGTATGATTCAGCCTGAACAAACAGGTTCACCAGAAGATGTTCAGACTATAATAGAGCCCCTATCTTCCAATGTGCCTCAAGACTGCCCTGGAAAGACAAACCTCCTGGAAAGTGTATACCAATCTATTAGGGACTGACCCATAATACCAGGCTCCAGAACAGACAACAAATGCCACCACGATGAGCGATTGTGTATTAAATCAAAGGTGAAAAGAACTGCATCCTACTGACGGAGGAACGGCATTAAAGCCGTGCTTCAGGTTTCAAGAAATATTTTTTCTAAATGTTTGGAACCAAAAAAGCCTAGCTAAGGTACAATAGCTCCTCACATTATACAGCGTACTCTTACCTAGCATTACAATAGGTGTCTGTGCGTTCCCTTCAGCGGAGAGTGTTAGCCATCCTCCTCTGCCGATCCTGTCGGAGAGTAATGTGATGTGCTTCTTCAGCCTGCTGGTGTCTTTCGGCATGGTCAATTGGCTGGTTAAGCTCAGGGCCTGGTCCTTTGGACTCTTGGACAAGCAAGTCCTCAGTAGGTGGGTGACAGCTGCATCCACGCTCTTTTCCCAGCCCTGTTACAATGAGAATTAAAGTTTTCTTGTAAAAACAACTTGGTCAAGAAGACAAAAGTTTCAGCTAGTGCCTTAATCAGTGTAATGATGCATCATTTTAACCTTGCTTAGATAAATCAGATTACATTTACTTGCATGTAATCATTACTTTTTTTGTATTTAATGAACAAAAACATTTTAGAAAAAAAAAAAAAAACTTCCTTTTGGCATATTATATTAATTGAATATCCAAAGTAAGTTTCAGTTTCAATGCATCTGCTAATCAGACTGCACTAATAGACTATGGATGTTCTTGAAAAGTACCATTTGGCCAATGAAGTCAAGTCATGTGGTGATGCTGCATATTCACAATGAGGTCCTGAAAGCAACAAAAGGGTGTGACTGTGAACAATGTGGTGTGTGCTGGGTTGTGCAGCTATTTAGGTAATAGTTGATTCACACCTTTCAGAAGTGTTAGATTCCCGGGGTCTCTTTTCCAACCTAGTTAATGATCATCTAGGAAGTACCAGCAATGGAGTTGCAAGGTGTATTCAGAATTAATTAATTAAAATGAGTTTGGTTTGGTTTATTACCTATTTGGAATGTAGACTTCTGGTTCTTTTTAAACCAGTGATGTATAAAATTGTTTAGTTTTAGCTGTTCAGTAATTTCCTAATTACATTAGACACTCACTAATCCAAAAACTGCTAATCAGAATTGACATTTAATCCGAACCATGTCATTGCAATAAAATGCAAGCTGTAGCTTTAGAAACTTCAAAAAAACACAAACAAAGGTTAAGCTTGTAAAACATTTACAGCAGCCTCTGTATTTTTAATTGAAATGTTTGTTTTTTTTACTTTAAAATAAAGTAAATAATAGCCTGGGCATTTTTAGTATGGTAATAATTACGATATGTACTCCAAACAAACCATTCATCTGAACAGGGTCCTGTCCCAACTGATTCGGATTAAGGTAGCCTACCTGTTAAAACATTTAAAATGTATGCATCCAATTTATGTGATGGCCAAATTCCACCAGGGGGGTACCTGGTTTCATATGTCTTATCAGTGAACTGGTCAAGCTTTATGGACACATTGAGGGATAACAAAAACACTATATTTGATCCGGTCTAAACTTCTCTTCCATCCCTGCTGAAGGCCTTTTTTTAAAAACATAAGAACATAAGAATGTTTACAAACGAGCCATTCGGCCTAGCTTACTCATTTTAGTTGTTAGTAGCTTATTGATCCCAGAATCTCATCAAGCAGCTTCTTGAAGGATCCCAGGGTGTCAGCTTCAACAACATTACTGGGGAGTTGGGTTCAAGACCCTCACAATTCTCTGTGTAAAAAAGTGTCTTCTATTTTCTGTTTTGAATGCACATTTGTCTACTCTCCACTTGTGACCCCTGCTCCTTGTTTCTTTTCCTTGTTTCGGGTAAAACATTCGAAACTTCTTTGCACTCTTGCTAGAGCAGCAATATCCTTTTTGTAGCGAGGTGATTTAAATTCAACACAATTTTCACAATATATCTTAGCATCTTGTTGGCAGTTTTTTTATAGCTTCCCCACATTGTCAACACTTTTCACTAGCATCTTGTTGAAGACATTGTTTCTGAGTCAACAAAAACTCTAGGTCTTTTTCATGAATTTCTTCTTCAATTTCAGTATCTCCCATGATATTTATAATGCACATTTTTATTTCCTGCATGCAGTACCTTACACTTTTCTCTATTAAATGTCTTTTGCCATGTGTCTGCCCAGTTCTGAATCTTGTCTTTGAATGACCTTTGCTGCTGCAACAGTGTTTGCCACTCCTATTTTTGTGTCGTCTGCAAATTTAACAAGTTTGCTTACTATACCAGATTCTAAATCATTAATGTAGATGGTGATAAACATTGGCAGGCAATGAAGGGGGAACGAAATACAGAACTTATTTACTTCATTCCAGGAATTTGAAAGTTAAAAGAGCAAAGTTTTAAAATTTTTTATTTTTTTTTTTTTTTTAATTTATTTTATTTTATTCAATTATTTTTGTTATTTTCTTCCAATTTGAAATACCCAATTATTATTTAGACTCAAGTCACCACTACCACCCCTGCACAGACTCGGGAGAGTGAAGACGAACACATGCTTCTTTACACACTGCAGATTCACCATCTAGCTACCCAGGAGCTACACCCTTGCCGAGCCCTAAAGTTTACAAGCTTAAATGGGATTTATTTGTCTACAGTAACAGTGAACGTCATTGGAGACATGTCTTACTGTTTTAAGACAATTATTTATGGATTTTAAAACTGCATTTCACAGAATGTCTATTTTTACTGCAATCATGACCTTTGGGGTCTATCCTTGTAAAGACCCCCCCACCAGTCATTAGTCTGCAGGGAAGAAAATTCAGGCTCTGCTCTTCATTGTAACAAGGACCCCCTGTTGAGAACGTCTCTCCTGAATGGTTTGCTGACAGGTGCTTTGGCCACAGGCTAAGGGGCTGGCCCTGTTGCCATGCAGATAGCACTGGAGGAGACTTAATGACAGGCAATCAAGCAGGTAATAATGATTACAGGGTAGAGACTGCAATTCCTAGAATCTATAGTGTTTCTCTTACTCAATTAAATGGTAACAAAAACTACCAACCACCTTACCTCAAACAAACACTGGATCACCTTCGTCTTCATCCTGATTCTAGATACACTAGTTGTAGCAGTTTTCTTCCCTTTTCATTCTTGGGATGTGGAGACATATTGCTTTCAACATACACAGTACATATTAATATATAACATACCCAATAAGTGTAATATTTAGTAAGGACTGTAGGGCATATAATTATATATACCATGTAGATATTGTCAGATATTCAGACTTTGGGATAGGCATTTTAACAAGAAAGAAAAATTCACAACTAATGAGAGGCCCTCTGACTTCACTCCCTTCAATTACCCACTATTGATCTCTTTTTTTTTTTTTTTTTTTTTTTTTTTACCCAAAAGAGGCACTGAGATCTCTCAAGTCTAATCTATAAAACACTGCCACAGGCCATATAATCAGTACATAAGTAAACAGAAAGCTGAAAAATAGGCTGCATGCCTAGTTAGTGTGTATTAACTTGTGTAAAACACCTCTTTTAAAAGCTAATTACCAAATCGAATGCAATCAGAACCAAGAGGTGTAGATCTAACATCATTGCTTACTTGTATGTAATGTGTGTTTAAGCACTGTTTGCTTGCCAGCTCACAGCTTTCCGCACAAGTATAAACTGCCAGTTGGAAATGAATATCTGAAAAAAGATAGATGAACTTCCTCTTAATATTAGTGCTTGGGTTATACCCGGACTCTCATCTTTCACCAACACCTCAGTACAGTTTACTCATAAAAGCTGCTAACTATCAGATGAGACATGCAATTTTGGTCTCATCTGCCCTGCAGATGTTCATGTTCATGACAAAAGTGCAAGAGCAAGAGCGTCCCAGGCCAAATTCCCTATAAAAAATGCTTCTGTAAATGTTTACGATTGCAAAATAGCATGGAGCTCCTTCAGACACAGGCTTAGCAGACTTGGACAGCAGTGCTGGATCAGTCAGCAGTCATAATTGTGGCTTGGTCCAAAGCTCTTATTTTGGTTGCTACATGGAAAAGTTTAACAGCTATTGGTAATAAGGATAGGATTGAGCAATACCGTCCACAAAAAAACAAACAAAAGAAAACAAGATCAGGTATGGTGGTTGTTTTATGTTTTCTAAAAAAACAATTAAGCAGAAGCATAACCCCCTCTTGTCACTGTCCCTATTTTCTGCTAATCTTTGATGTTTCTGAATTAATTTAATGATAGTTTGGGCATTGTGGTTGCTATTAATAATGGGATTGATATGATATAAAAATGTGAGCTATAAATAAGTACTTTCACTGGTGCCAGGAGCCAAAAGGTTACATACATGCCCTCTAATAAGAACAGCTTGCATATTTCCAATACATATTTTAGGGCGTTATCAGAAATAATGCTATTTTTCCATTAAAAGACAATAACACCACCAGCTGTCTTTTAAAGCAAATTACTCTCACCAGGATTCAAGGACACAAGATTCCACACAGGAAATGTAATTATTTAGCTTGAGAGATAAGAGTGGCGAGAACTTATAAAAGTATATGAATGAAGATAAATGGTTTTAGTTTGCTGAGTTTGAGAAAGGCACATTGTTCGCCAGGCGAGCAACGCTCTGAACAATACAAACAGGAGATTGTTTTGTTTGCCGGGGCTGAGGTGAATGCTGTCTCCTGAAAGTCTGTGCAGAGAGAATGGGCAGACAGGATGGGAAGTTCACTGAATCTTACTTTCACGTCTTTGGCATTGCCCTTTGATTTTTCCATACCCCAAAAGTTTACACACTGGATTAGCACTATCAAAGACTCTCTGACATTAACTTGATAAAAAATTAAGTCAAGTTCATTTAATAAGCATCAGGATGTTTTTTTTTTTTTTTTGTCTGCTTGGAGATTTGCATGTATGACTCTAGTTTATGTACTGTAATACTTGCTGTATAAACAGGGAATGCTTAACAAAGTTTTTAAAATAATAAAAGTAGCTGACGAAGTTCTTCCTTGTTCCTAGTTCATTAAAAGACCAGGACCAAACAATTGCAAATTGAGTGCAGACGAGGGCAGGAGACACTTTACATAGAGAGAATGCAATAGGTTTCCAAACTATGTTTTAACCGTTGGATCACTGGGATCCTTTAAGGACTGTCCAGACACAGATTGATGAGTGAGATGGGATTTAGAATGCATACTGTGCATTTCCCTTTAAAAGCTATTACGAGGACATGCATGTAACAAATAATGAAAAAACATTTACTTGTTAAATAATTAAATCTGCAAGATGCTTCAAAAGCATCAAGATTTGTAAAGAATAATAACGATATTGATGTACTTACTATAAAGCTTTTAAAGGGACCAGTATGTAGTATCAGAAACCTATAATGGTAAATGTAGGCATTTTTGTTTGGGCAAATAATATGGTAGGTCTGTTTATTAAGTAACTGAAAACATAGGCATATCTGTATAAGCATTGTGTAACACAGCCTTTCCTTCAATGGTTTTCATGCAAGTTATGCATTAAAAAATGGTTAAGAGGAAATAACCTGAAGTGAAGTGTGATTACTTAGTGACAGTCTGAAAATATAGGGTATTTGATCTTTCTTCCCTAGAAAAGGGACTGTTGTGTTCAATTGATCCCATGCTGTAGAGACATTGGAATTTGAGGGGTCTAAAAGTACCAGACTCAAGATTCAAATTACAGCTTTTTTTAAACAGGATATCTGATTTTTTTTTTTTTTTTTTTTTTTTCTGAACACCTAAAAACATTTGTGTTTCAAGGGGAGGGGGGAGCATTCCTGTGATACTTGACTGTTTTGAAAATTAGAGTGCTTCAAACAGTACCTCTTGCAACAGTATCCCTTTTCATAATGGTAAAGTCAAAAAACATACATCGTATGAGACTATCATATGATTAAAGCAGGGGTGAGTTAGGGGCCATTCCTGCCAAAATAAACTGCAAATGTGCTTGTAATACAGTTCCCCCTTGTAGTAACATGGCATTTGGGAGCCAGAGTTCGGAGGCTGCACAATAGGGCGCTGTATGTAAACGTGTACAAATTTCAGTTGAGTTTACAAATGCATACTTAAGGCCCAGCTCAAATTATTTTCAGCTAGGTTTTAGGAAATTCAAATTATTTTGATAAAAAGAGCACATGTCCATCGACAATGCACATTTATTCCTTCTGTTGCTTGAATTTATATTTCCCTTTTTTATTATTAAATTGGACTCATCATCAAATTCTGGTTTCAAATTTAAGAAACTAAATCCAGTTGACAAATGTTTGCCATTTTCAGCGTACGTTGCAGCTAGTATTAATTTATTTCCAAAATGTTAAACTTAACCAAGGAAACTACAGCTAGTAATTCATTACATTTGTCATCCGTTTTGCTTGACACATGCATCCACAATGTTTAGAATTCACATCCTGGCCTTTAATATAATGTATTATGCCTATATTTAATGTGTTTGCATTGTTCCTCATTATCTTGGGAAGCACTTTGTGATGGTGGTCCACTATGAAAGGCGCTATATAAAAAATTGACTATATATATATATATATATATATATATATATATATATATATATATATATATATATATATATATATATATATATATATATATATATATATATATATTTATTGCATTTATATAGCACTTTTTTATACAAAAGTATTGCAAAGCACTGTACAGTACATAGCAGAAAAAAGAACAAACCACAACACATTTATATAGCATGTCACACATACAACTGCCACAGTCAGCCCATTTAAATAACAGTATACACATAATAATACAAAAGCAGCAATTTTAAAGTTACATTAAAACCCACTAAGATAAGAAAACCATTTTATAAAAGTGTGTTTTTAGTCTTGACTAACGAAGGCAGAGCATTCCATATTTAGGAGCTCTACAAGAAAAAGCCCTCCCTCTCGTGTTGCTATTGTTGACTCTAGGAATAACCAGCAGCCCCACATTCTGTGATCTCAAGAGTGCGGTTTGGAAGATACTGATGGGTCAGTAACTCGTGCAAATAACTAGGTGCTAATCCATTCAGGGCCTTGTTAGTGAACAGCTAAATCTTAAAATCAATTCTATACTGCACAGGGAGCCAATGTAAAACGGCCAAAACAGGGTATACGTGAATACTTCTATCACTTAAAAACACTTTTTGGAGACACCAGCAATTACCATCACTAAAGGAGAATGACTCCATACTACAAGCTCAACATTCAAGATCCAGAGGCTTGCTATAGCCTTCAATTCAAGCTGAAGACAACCTCACTTACTCGCTGGGACTGCAACAATGAGGATCAATGAACTGCATTCTTTTATTTATGACCTTGCTCTGCAGCACTACAAAAAAAGGCGCTGCAAAAGTCAATACAATAATAAAAAAAAGGCAAGTCCTTAACTTAATTACTGATGACAGACTGCAGACAAAATCTTCTTGCCCCTCTTTTTTCAAAATGCAACACTGGTCTAAGTCACTTGACCCTTGCACCTCTTTCAGGTCATTACGTGAATGTCCTTCGGTGTTAATAGCAGGTTGCCAAAAGAGTGGCCAACAAAAGGATGCCATTAAATGTTCAGCACTTCCTTTTTCACTTTCCTCCTAAATCAATATGGAACCAACTGCTGTAGGATTGTTTGAGGGGTAAACACAGTTCAGAGGACTTTCTATCAGCGCAGCTTCGCTCAAGTGCTTGTGGCGTTTACACTGGCGCTAATTGACTTAGCCAGGAGCTCCTGTTTATGCTAACGAAAGCCAACGTGTCAGTAGTTCCCAAAAATGTAGTTTCAGTTCTTAAAAGTCAAAGGTGTTTAGGAAGAACCTGCAGGATCATTCAGAATAGCTGAGGTTGGTAATGTAGGGTTAATACAGAGATGATGGTAATTAGTTGCCTCTGTATGCTAAGACAAAGAATAAAGTAAAAGTCTATTCTAGATTCAAGTAATCATCAGGATTATTACTGTTAGTAGTTATAGTAGTGGTATTAAAGAGGGACTCCTGAAATAAGTAACTTATATAAAGTACACTGTATAAAGTAAAAAGTACACAGTATTCTCAGGTGATAGTACTGTAGAGTTCACTACAGTGATAATGATCGGATAGTATACAGGAGGTGTAATTCAGTTTAAGCAGCTCCATTTTGCATGTTATACACAGTATATGAGTTGTTCAGATTGATATTCTAAAGATTACAGTGTAGTTTTTTAGGTGAACTGAGTTATTAATAAATAAGCCTCTTTCATCCATAGAAAAAGAAATAAAAGAAGAAAGAAAGCAGCAGATGTTGATGTTTAATATAAGATATCTGATCTAAGTTTGTTTTATTGTAATAGTCAGAACAAATACAGTTATATTGCTGCCATAATTTTTCCCTTTCCAATTACAAACAAGACCAGTGATATGATGAACATGATAAATAAGATACATAAGAATGTGGGACCACCAGGAAGCGCATTAAAAACTTTTTTTTACCTAATTTATTTTACACGTCTAATAATGTAAGTAATAATAATTCTTTCTCCATTTAAAAAAGATTTTGGGGCAGTCCACATAAAAGGCAGTAGTCTAATTATTTCATTTTCTCTAACCAGGGTGCCATCGTTTTCTGAGGGGGTTGTTAGTAATGATTAAATCCAGGCTGTACAATAACCAGCTGGGAGAAAGTTCTTTAAGGAAAGACAAAAAAAAACACTTAGGAGCTTTCCAAGAGATTAGGACAAGGTATTTATTTATACAACCAAATGGAGTAGTGGTTAGGTCAAGCACCTTTGAAACAGGAGGTCAAGGATTTAATCCACAGCCATGTGTGGTTCGGGGGTAGAGTAAGCAAGGTAAATCTAGTTAGCCACTCAGTTAGCCACTCAATCCCTTGTATCATTATCGAAACAAAGGGCCACCTGCAGTGTTATTCCAGTGTTATTTCTGCTAAGTCCCCATTTACTTGAGCCACAGAGGAATAGACATGACAAATATATGGGTATTGGGAAAATTACCCCTCCTTCACTTATAGGTGATGTATCGAGGAATTTCACAAATAAACAAACTACATTAATATCAACCTGAAATGTAGCGTTTACATAGTGGTGAAGTTATTTATTCAGTGGTTACTTATAATTAAAATAAAATATATAATTAAATCTTGTCTACTGTTTTCACGCTCCCCGTGTTTTTATAAAACTACAATACACTGAACAGTGCTAAAGTAAGAAAAATTAAAAGCACAATAAATGTGATAGTGTACAATGTTATACAAATCTAATGGAGTTCATCAACACTGATATCGCTTAAACTTGAGCTTTAGATGTAATTAATATATTTTTTATATTCCTTTCTTTTGCAGTATATGGTGTTTGCAAGCATTCTTAGTGATTCTGAATTGTGTCTCTCTCTCTCTCTCTCTCTCTCTCTCTCTCTCTCTCTCTCTCTCTCTATATATATATATATATATATATATATATATATATATATATATATATATATATATATACACAGACAGAGAGTAGATTGGGCTAGCAGAGTTGAACGTTCACATTGCCACATGATTTGAATGAAATTAAGTAGTCTGTTCAGACACTTAGGACTCTCCAGGATAGATCAAAGCAACTGAAAGCCCTAAAAATTCCCTAAAAATATGAATTTCACCTGGAATTTAAATTTGATTGTCTTAAGAGGTGGTTAAGCATCTCAAACATTCTTTTAAACTATAAAAATTCAGTTTTTTGAATATTAAACATTGCAGAGACTGTGTAAAATCACTTGGAAACCTGTAACTTACTTTACTGAACAATAAAGTTACCTTTGAGACCCCTTGCCTGGGGTATAAAAGTAAGTACCCTCCATTAACAAAGTGGAGAGCACTGATGGCAAGCTTTAATTAAAGGACTTGGAAAAATTACTCCAAGAGTTCAGGACTGTTTAAGAAAAACCTCTAAGACAAGTGGACCATAGCAACTGGACTGGAACTGACAAAGCATTCTCTGCATTTTGTGTTCCATCACCTCTGCCCTGTCTTAGTGCAACTGTGGCTTGTGTTCAAACTGCTTGCCTGTGAACTTGGATACAATAACAATGCCAGACTCCTGCTGGTGATTGCAGTTGGAAAATGTGACGATACAGAGAAGCACAGACAAAACATCTAATCCTCAACTAACTTCTAATGAACTGGTTTGATGAGTATAAACAGGTTCACATAACATTACCATAGACTGGGGTATTCTAAGCAGTTAAACTGGAGGTTGTTTGATTTAGCCCTTTGATTATTTTCTCTGACTGATGCCATTCTGTAACTTTATGAACTGCATAACTAAATAACTTATTTATTCATCTAGCTATTCTGTATTCAAAAAAGTGATTTACTTCATCAGTGCTGTTAGATATTATTATTGACACACCCTTGTGATATATTTCAACTTTTCAAGTACTGGAGTTGGATTTCCCAGGTAATTTCCATACTCCTTTTGTCAAACTTTGGGATGATGGTCTTAAATAATGATGGTCTTAAATAATTTAACACCCTAAATCTTCACAAATGGCAGATTTAGAAAAAATGACATTAACTCAATATTGTACCAAAAAAACCCACAGCACCATTAAATCTAAAAATAGTAAGGGGAGTGTAATATACCAAACCAATTGTCAACTGATGCTAATTACATTTTAAGCAGGAGAAATGCACTCGTGGAAGAACAGCCATGCATCCTTTTCCATGTATATTTGTTTACCTTAATCCCTACTGAAATAGAAGTTAAGATATTTTTACCAGCTGAAGAGTGTCCTGCAGGGGAGGTAAAAGGGTTGCCTCCAGGATGACAGTCTGGTCCCGGTTGAGATTCTGCCAGAGCTTGAATAGCAGGATGATGAGATGGGTGGCGCTCCTGAGCCACATGAACTCCTGGCACAAGGCAGCCCGGTTCTCCTCTGCAGCACCTGCCAGGGCAATGACCTGAAACCCAGCAGGGAAGAAACAGATCATTATTTTGATTTATTTATTATTGTCATGTATTATGCATTTTCCACTGTATTTAGTGTACTATTTTCATGTATTACGCTACTATCATGTATTTTGTGCTTTCCACTGTAGATCATGTTTTAAGCATTTCTCTATTTGAAGCATTATGGATTTTCTTGTACTTACTGCATCTTGTAAAACACTTTGTGATGGTGTTCCACTCTGAAAGGTGCTATGTAAAATAAAGATTTATTTTTTCTTTCAAAATTCAGTTGTCGACAATGGTTTTAACCTCAGTTTTCTTCCCAATTTGGAATGCCCAGTTATTATTTTTATCCCGGTTCACCTCTACAACTCCTGCGCCAACTCGGGAACAGCAGCAGAAAAGTGTACAGCCAAGCCGTCTTTGTTCACGCTGCAGGTCTACAGCGAAGCCCCCAGACCCATAGTGCAGGAGGACAACACAGATCTGAGTGGCTTCTACAGCAGACCCGCAGGCACCCTATCGGCAACACAGGAGTCGCTGGTGTGCAATGGCAGAGGATTACCTTGCTGACCTGAACCCTCCCCACCTGGGCAGCACTCAGCCAATTGTGCACTGCCCCCTGGGAACTCCCAACCACGATCGGCGATGGCATAACCTGGACTCGAACCCGTGATCTCCAGGCTATAGGGCGCATTCTGCACTCTATATGGAGCACCTTTACTGGATGTGGCACTCGGGAGCCCTGAAAGAGATCATTACTAAATAACACAAGGGAGGCTGCAAGGTGATGTCTGACTCATCATGAGGGGTAAAATGGGAGAAAAATTAATAGTCCCATCAAACAGTCAAAGAGCGCAGATTGTAAAAGCTATCCCACTAAAAACGAGGAAAAAATCCAAAAGAAAAATTGCATTTATTTAGGAGTAGTGCTTTGACATGCAACATCCAATTGCTCTCAGCAGTTTGTGTAGATATTGAACCAACATCTAATAGTTCCATTATTTATATATACATTTCTGTAATTAAAAGGCGACTTCTTCCGTAATTTAGTATTAACAAAAGAAGGCTTACTTCAACTGGTACGGGATATTTATTTTGTATAATTCCCCTGAGCATATTATTTTACCAAAAAGTTTGACATGGGTTTAAAGTACCTCATTTAAAAAAAAAAAACATATTGGTACTAAGGGTCAGATGGGATCTTTGGCCAGCTTCACCTTTATATTTGACCATAATGTGTCAACAAGCTAAGCACACTGAAACCACGGACAACACCAGCATCATATATAGTCCCATTAATTGCTTCATAATATGGTGCTCCCTCCATGTCAGGGTAGAAATTGGACTTGATTAGTAACATAGGAGGTTCAGGTACATACAAGGAATTATTCAACTGTCTCTTCAAAAAACATTTTCTAAATGAGGGACCTGAGATTGCCAGTTTCTAAGACGATTAAACTGTGGGTAGAGCCTAAACTAACTACGCATTTCACAGGACTAAATTATTTTTCAAAACATATTTTCATTCACTTATTTTCGTTTCAGTAATTGACTATCTTCATCTGAATTTGCAATGGTTTAGACGGATACTGACTAGTGTACTAAAGAACTGTGGCACATACTATACATTGCAATGATTTTCTGCAGTCGCTCTATGGATGGGGCTCCCCAAGGCTTCAACAGATAACAATATAAATTATGTACGTACATTCCCAGAATGTGGGAGCATCACACTACTCATGCCAAGCAGGAAGAATATGTGTGATTAATTGCTACAGATAAGGTGTCAGTTGTTACTTAAAACTTTTTAGCCCCATCAGCAGTGTAAATACATCTCACACTATATCCAGGCTGTCTGTAGGGCAGAAAGTGTTGCTGATGCCAAGAAGAAGTTAAAATCAAAATAATAAAAAAAAAACTAAACAAAAAGAAAATGAATTTCAAAAGAATAAAGATTGATTAATATTGATATAAGTGGAGTCTTGCCAAACTAAATGGAGTGCACTAAAAGACCTTTTGTAATCTAAGTATATGGTTGATTGATGCCAGGTGATGGAACAAAAGGCACATTTAGTAGGACTGAGGGAACAGGCTCAACTTTGTGTCAAATTTATTCAAATTGGTGTAAAAAAAGCTTCCCAAATTGTGTAGGACTTGCCAAAATATATGTACTCAAAACCTGCTACAGCAGACTGCCCAAGCTGACAGCATTGTATGGGTTCCAGAAGGTGAGAGAGATGAGAGAGGAGGATAAGCTGACAAGATGAAGAGTCAGATCAGTAGTTCAGAGATATTAATAGGATGCAACAAGTGACTGGGTGATCAGAAGGTTGAAACAAGAGATACATTTAAACCGGACATTTATAAACTTAATACAGGTAGCTAGAGTTCAGTATCTATAATAAAAAAAAATCATTATGGAGAGAGTACCCTAGGTAGATGTATGTTGAGTCCCATGCCGTTTGCAGTCATATAAAAAGAAAAAAATGATCATGATGATCATATATCTAGAACTATAAAATCGGAATAAAAATCAGTAATAATTAAAAGAACCAAAAATGAAGGTAGTTAAATGTTTCAACAAGGTGTTGAAATGTGTCTACCTTGTCAATATATAATTTCCTCAAGCAATCTAAGTGAAAGCAAACCTGCAGCACTCCACAGAATAAAGACAATGGATTTTAAAACTCAAGACATATACAAGATTTCCCCTAGTTGCACAATACCCCAAATAATAGTGAGTAAACAAATCTAAACTAGCCAACATCCTCTCAAAATTTGCTCAGAGAACAAACACATGATCACCTTTCAAATGTCTCTTTGCGTGACACAAATAGGAGCCAAATAACAATGAATTACCTCAGTAAACCCTTTCTTAACACAGCCAATATCCTTGGGCAATGCCATCAAGTAAAACAGGTGATGCTTTAATGACTGGGACATTTTCTCAGCCTGCTAATACCATACATTTTGAAAACTTAGACTTTGATCTTTGTTATTTCTTTTATTTACTATTATTGTATTTGTATCATTTTTACGAATACGTTTTAAATACATGTATTTTGTGCTTCATAGAAAATTCGGAAAGCTCTTCTTCAAGAAAGAAAGGGGCACTGGGAAATCTCCTTGAGAGGAGGTCCAACAACAAGTTTGTCACCTGGGGCAGATGTACTGCACTCAGTGAGAGGAGGTTCTTGTGTGCCCAGAGCAAAAGCTTTCAGGCCAAATGATGGAGACTGGGCTATCTGAGGCGACTCTGGTGGTTGATGTAAGCCACCACTGTTGTGTTTTCTGTACGGACAAGCACATGTTTCCTTTAAAAAATGCTACAAGGCTAGGTAAACTGCCTGCAGCTCTAAAACATTTATGTGGAGACCCTGCCAAAGGGGGTTCCACACCCCATGTGCCCCCCTGTCATTCTACACAGCACCCCAGCCCAGACAGAATGGACAGTATGGACCTGGAGTCTAAGCGCACTCCTAGATAGGAGGCTGTCTGAGAAGGCGTGAGCTGGCTCCTCACGTGATTCACCGTAACGCCCAACTGTTGAAGGCGGCCAGTGACAACTTCCGTGTGGGTGTCTGCCTATGCTGGAGACTAGGCACAAATGAACCAGTCATCCAAATAATTGAGTAGTCTGATGCCTTTGAGTCTCAGTGGGGTCAGGATAGCTTCCATGCACTTTGAAAAGGCACAGGGAGCTGGAGAGAGGCCAAATGGCAAGACCCAGAACTCATGCGTTGTTCCCTGAAAGGCGAACTGCAGGTACTTTCTGTGTGCTGGTTTTATGGGGATGTGGAATTAGGCGTCTTTGAGGTGCACCATAATGAACCAGTCATCTTGCCTGATTGGCAACATTTTGAACCTCCTTCGGCTCAGATACAGGTTGACCTGTCTGAGGTCGAGGATCGTTCTGAGGCCACCATCCCGGTTGGGCACCAGGAAGTACCTGGAGTAGAACTCTTCCTCCAACTGGAGGGGGTCTATCATGCGAATACTCCATTTTTACAGCAGAGTTGCTACCTCCTGAGACACAATTGTTGCACCCTGTGGGTCCGTGACTGAAATTACAGTCAGGTCTTGAAAGGGAGGAGGACTGTGCTTGAACTGCAGCGAGTAGCTGTTCTGAACGACAGTAAGCACCCAGATTTCCGTGGTGACACCAAAACAGAGAACACACCAACAGAAAAAACATGGCTATCTTTCAAAAAAGTAGTACTAGAGGCAGAAAACAATTACATCCCAAAGGTAGACAAATCAAAATCTAAAACAAAATGGCCAAAATGGTTTAATAGTTTAATTAAAAAAAATATCCAGAGAAAAAAGACACTTTACAGAATGTTTAAAAGGGACCAAGAACAAAGTACACAGAAATAGTACTTGGAACTGCAAACTCAATTCAATAAGTAAGTTAGAAAGGCCAAGAGAGAGATAGAAATTAACATTGGCAAGGGGGCTAAACCCAATTCCAAAAAGTTTTTCCAATATTACAACAGCAAAAGAACATTCAAGGAGGAAGTAAAATGTCTCAGAGATACAAATGGCAAAATCATAGATGAAGAGACAAAAATAGCAAATATATTAAATGTTTACTTTTCACAGTACAGTTTTTGTTCCTTTGAGCGATTGTCCTTTCCATAGTTTTAATCTGGGGGTCCCCATGTGTATAAATAACTTTTAAACCAGGGTTTCTCAAACACTGTCCTGGGGACCCCCTGTGGCTGCTGGTTTTCATTCCAACCGAGCTCTTAATTACTTAACTAGACCCTTAATTGAACGGATAATTTGCTTAAACAGACCTTTTTACTTGTTTTCAGCTCTTGAACAGTTGCATATTTCAAGTCAGCTATAACATTTTATAAGTAAGGATCGAGTTTGAGAAGCCTGTTTCATACACTGAAATAAAGGGACTCACGATGCTCCTGCTGCCATCTAGTGAGAGCCAAAATAACTACATATAACAGCATTGTGTACCTTGATTTATAAAAACAATGATGTAATAATGCATTTACTAGGCACTAAAAGGTTAAATCTGTGTCTCAATTAACATATTTTTCTTTTAAAAAGTTTGTATAAATAACACACTGGCAGTCAAGCAAACATTTTAATGTTTTATATTGAAAATTATGTAAAACACAGTTCAAGCATGCCAAAAATATGCTAACAATATAAAACCAGGAAAGAATACTTGTCAGCGAGACACAAATCTGTTAGTTACACAGCCATTCTGGGGCTATCCGGATCATGAATCCTAAATGTTGTGACTGCAACTTGGAAAATGAAATCATATCAGATGAGGTGAAAGAAAGCCTACCTTTGATTACTGCCTGTATGCACTGTACTTGACCTGTAGAAAGATAAACAGCTACAGTCTCCTGTGATCCTAATTATTCAATCTTCATATTAAACTCATCAAGAAGAAGACAGAAAATAACAGAGTGATCCATAAAATGAAGTTGTTGTTTTTTAGTTTTTTGGGTTTTTTTTTGCAATACACAAGTAGATAGTTCTTTTACAAATTTAAATTAAAGTTAGAATTGCTTGTCCATTGTCACAAGGGCTGCCAGAAAGGTACTCACTCAATGGCTTGGTTTACATGCACTTGAAAATTGACTCTACAGTCATGACTGTGTGACGTTGTCACACGAATGCATGGTGAAACTGCAAAAGACCTTATGGCAGCACGACTTTAAGGGCAAGGTCATTCACTTTCTCACAATACAAACAGCTGTAAAAACCCATGTAATCCGGGGCAGGAATTGTGGCTCACGAGGTTTCAGCAGCCAAGATCACATTTTTCTGACTTAATATCATGCAGCAGAAAGGCCATACAAAACATTGACACCGTCCCAGCACACTCGTGCACGCCTGCAGGCACGCACGCACGCACGCACACACACACAGTACATTTACGGACCACTTCAACACTAGAACCACCGCGGTTATACTCATACCTACAACCGCCGGTACACTTTTAACACTATCAGTATTAAAATGAAAGACAAACTATCTGATACAACTCAAAAGATTTATTCAAGCACAGCATATCAAATATCTACACAGCCGAAACGTTGTATTTAAATGAACAATTAAACATAAAAGGTTTTATTTTGTAACTTATCACATTTAAAGCACTACTTAAAAAAATGAAAAACTATAATAAAATAAACATTTCAAAAGAAACTAGTGTGTAAACAGGTATATGCACATACAAAACTGTAAAAACAAAAGTAGTTTTTAATCTAAAACAAAAGTAATATAGGATTTATTTTGTGTGTGTCACTTGCAGCACAGAATCCAGGTTGAGCTACTGCAGCCTGAAGCTTTGCAGTTTTCTGAATATTGAAAATTGTAGGTTATATTCAAAATAAAAACATTTATTGTAAAAGGCGGCTCTAGTGTTAATGAAATGTAACTTTTAGATGTTCCACAGACACGCACGCGCACACACACACACACACACACACACACACACACACACACACACACACACACACAAATATAAATTCTAAGTAGTAAAACTTGTAGAAATTATATTTTTATAATTTTGTGTGTGTGTGTGTGTGTGTGTGTGTGTGTTGGAAAGGTAACCACACAAACAAGTAGCTAATGCGTGGCATAATGCAGAATACGTGTGACAGCATGTGAATTCATTTCTCTGTTAAATGTTTATCTTCATGGCAACGCACGAAGCTCTCCTCACAATATTCAGAGTTCTTCTTTTCCTACTTAGTTAGCAGATACGGACATTTAAATTTCCCCTCCCCTAAATGACTATGAATTGAGTAATCTGCATTGGTACGGACAATTATTTTTCCTAAATCAGAACTGCTTAGCAACGCATTTCCTGAGAAGTAAGGCAAACAGATTGTGAGTAAAACTGTCATGGCTTGTGCGTGCAAAAGCCATCAAGTCTGCTAAGTGTTTAAATTGACTGTTCATTGTAAGGCAGCATTAATTTGTGCAGATCTGGTAATGGAAGCACCTGCCAGATCATAAAGTGTGCTCTCTCCCAGACTGAGACCTATAGGGAGATGCAGTTTTTTATATATTACACATAATCACAGGTGTTTTACATTTAAATTATTCCTTTCAGAGTGCAGCTGTAACAAAACATTACTGAGGAAAAGCAAAACAATTGTCAAATGTTCCATTTTGTTTCCAAGGCATATTTTTTCAAGATAAAAAGCTTAAATTCAAATAAACCAAAAAGGTTCAGTCACAGGGACCTACAAAGCAATGTTTTGTCGTGTCTATTCTTCATGTTCTCATTATTCTGCGGTAATGCTTTTAGCAAAAAAAAAAAAAAAAAGGTATTCCAAATGCACCATCCTTTCGACTGCCTCTAGGTCTGCAGCAACATCCCTTGTCTTTTTGCCTTTGGGACAGCAGGGACACCAAGGCGCATTACCACAGGCGGGACTGGCCACAGCGGACCGAGTTCTCTGTGGGGAGGAACAACGTCAATTGGGAGCCACTGGTGGACCCCCGGAAGGTGCTGATGCCACCACTGCACATCGAATTAGGCCTTATGAAACAATTTGTCAGAGCTCTAGATAAGGAGTCGGCAGCCTTCAAGTACCTTCAAGACTTCTTCCCTAAGCTGTCTGAGGCAAAGGTCAAAGCTGGTGTCTTCGTCGGACTGCAGATAAAGAAGATCCTGGAGTGCAATGAATTCCCCAAGAAGCTCACTAGTAAGGAGAAAGCGGCTTGGAATGGCTTTGTCGCAGTGGTTCGGGGCTTCCTGGGCAATCACAAGGCCGAACACTATGTGGAGCTGGTTGAGACTCTGGTGAAGAACTACGGCACAATGGGCTGTAGGATGTCCCTCAAAGTCCATATCCTTGATGCTCATCTTGGTAAATTCAAGGAGAACATGGGAGCGTACTCGGAGGAGCAAGGCGAGCGCTTCCACCAGGATATACTGGACTTTGAACATCGCTACCAAGGACATTATAACGAGAACATGATGGGAGACTACATTTGGGGGCTGATTCGTGAAAGTGATTTACAGTATAGTCATAAATCTCGAAAAACTACTCACTTCTAAATCTTTTGTACTCATTTTTGTATTACTTTAGTATAAATACATGTTAATTTGGATTCATATGTTGTTTTTTTCTGACTTTATGTGAACGAAAAGACACAAATTCGCCCGTTTTCTCATTGGAAATAGGTACATTTCAAAATATCACTGTCCTGGTCACAAAAGCAAAGTTTGTGGGGAATAATAGCCATTTTCTATACTTTTGAGGCATAAGCAATTAGGAAATAACACTTACTACCCAGGAACAAAAATTGTGTTACATAGTGTAATAAAGTGTGCATTGATCAGTTCGTGATTAATAAAAGGTATTGATTAGTTCTATTGTATGTACATACTGTACAACCACAATTTTTTCTAGACTTCACCATGCCTATTTACGTGGAGGGGTAATAAATGAATAAATTCAACAAATAAATAAATACATAAATACATAAATAACCACCGGCCATAACATTGTAAAACGATTGCAGCAAAAATGGTACAGAATCCAAGTGTTCTATATGTTTTAAGTTGTTCTTGAGGGATAAGGGGTCACAAAGCTTTTCACCCTCTGTAAGACCAAACTTCCCTTTCTCAAAGGGGTTTCAGCATGCAGGAAGCTAAAACTCAATAGCAGCCCGATACATGAACTGCCTTTTTATATAAGTGTTCTTTACTGCTAGAGCAAAGCACAGTGTGCCAAAACACAGGGTGCCGCCCTGAGACTGCTGTGTTTAGACTGCGTATCCCAGTTCCTCTGACCAACATCCAATTCCCGTCATTGAACTAGGGAGCCAGCACTTTAATTAGCTCTTCCGGAGGTAGGCTCTGGTTAAAGCATGTGCATGTGCACTGTGAATACATTATGACACCTGCATGTTCATGTCATATTTGTTTTTGGTGGGATGTGGCAGCTGCAGCATGTGGACGGATTAAGTTATTATGCTTTTTTTACCCCCTTGTGGGTTATCTAATCATGTTCTTGCAGCAGAATCACTTGAGTCCTTTAAGATCCAACTTGACAAAAATCAGCTAGTAGTAACTGGACAAGCTTAGATGAGCAAAATAGCTTCCTCTCGTTCATACATTTTCTTGTGTTCTTAATTTAAATCATATCTATGTTAGTAGACTATTATAAAAACCTGATGAAATGTATCCATAGCTTGTGATGGTGAGACACAAAGAAAGCAGCTCTATTTTTTATGTGAATTCAAATGTCTGGTTATGAAGTCGCATATTTGGTTTCAGTATTCAATTATTTTACAGTTATGAGGATTTTTTTTTTTATTGTTATATCATGTTCTAATGCCATGTTTTGGATATTTACCCCTCGAGACTTTATGCTTTTTCAATAAGTACAAAACAAAACTCCAGGACCATTCAACCAGCAGGTAACAATGAAATAACATTACTTTCCTAATTAACTTCATCATCCTTTTCTAAGACATCTGACAGCCATTTCACAGTTAAAACAGTAGCTGGTGTGCAAAAGAGGCTGATTAGCTACAAAGTCAATGGGCACCACTTCAACAGCAGGCTCCCCTCTCATCGAAATCTTGTCGATGGATCATTTTGTTTACTTAAAACTCTGCTCAGGCAGACAGTGGCGTTCTGCTATATCAGGAGTTACGCTATCTCATTCTTGGTGGAGACGATATTTAAATAACAAAACAGTATCTCAACGAAGACTACAAAAGAACATATTAGTGTCATGCCAAGCATGTGATCCCCATCAGTCAGTGTCTTTGTCTTTCTCTGAAGCAAAGAGATAGCAGGAGTCAAGACAAGAGATGGTGCTTGGCTAAAATAATTTTGTTTATACCATCTCCCACCCAGTTGAGAAAGCAAGAAAATGTGAAGCTGTGATAGCATCTGGCACCCTCTACAAGGAAAGCAAGATTGCTTATCTTGGTCAATGCAAGACTCCAAACCATACCATCTGATAAATAAACTATGTTCCTTTTTTCAGGATATTTCTTTGTTTTTGCATGACATGGCAAACAATGACTGAATAAAGTAACTTAATTTATGGGATATGTTGTAAACTGAAGGAAAGTGACTGCATTCTTTGTTCTGGGTGAGACTGGGTACAGTTTACACAGTCAGAATGATAAATATACTCCATACTCCCTGTAATGCGCTCTAAGCAAATTACTAATGCATGTTTCTCAACTAAGTAAAGTAAAAACAATTAGTTTCTTTCAGATTAACAGAAAAGTTTATGTTTTCCAAAAACATATAGTACAGAGATACAATAATTGTACATTGTTTAAAATATTACAACTGGTTACTGTCCCTTCATTTTTTTATTCAAAAAGCTTTTTCATATTGTTAACATATTTTTCCCCAAACCCACTGTAGTGGCATTTGTTTACTACTTCTAAAAATCAAATACTATTTCATTCAAGTGCTCATCAGTTCCACGCTGAGATCCCAGTTTAGTGTTTTACATGAATGCATTATTAATTATATATACATCATCACTGCCCCCGTTTCTAAAATGAATTTATAGAACATGTTAATAAAACTAATGAGAGGTAAAATCTTTACTAATGTTTTGACACATTCAGACATTGCTGCAAAATGTACAGAGCTTTGGCTTATGGAATGGCTGCACTGAAAAGAGTGCAAGAAGAGAGTGTGCTAAGCACAGGTTTACTAGGACTGGGTGTGTGTCAGATGCACATCTTGAAACTGCCTCTGCTATGGGCATTGCTGTAACAAGGTAGTACTCTCCCAGCTATACTTAGCAGAAATAGTTTTTGGCTGATAATGGCATGCTATCAAAATGTTTTTTGGGCGAGGGAGCTTCAGTGCAAAAAAATCCCCAAACAAACAACAAAAAATGAGATGGCATACATTGGACAATGCATGTTGAGCATAGTAGAAAGATAGATATTTGACACATACATTATCATTTCATTTCAAATATTTGATTGCAACAAACAATATCAGAAATTTGATTTCAAATATTTGATTGCAACAAACAATATCAGAAAACGGAAAAAGGAAAATCACTTGATTCTCGTTTTGTGATTCCTTTGCTAAAAATCTAAAAAAAACTTTATTATCATAATCCTGGTTCCCAGAAATAAAAATGTAACCAAACATCTGAATGGGTGTTTACCTTCTAAAGACCGTTATCCTGGGTATTTACTTCCTAAAGACCTGAATCCTGAATACTGTATATCAAATCCGCTCTTTGAGTCTGTGACGCAGTCGTGACCCCACCCCTGAAGGATAAAAAAGATTGCAGTCACTGTTTTTGGTGTACAACACAGAAAAATACACAATGACAGAATTTTTTAAAATGAAAAACAGTATGGTAATGGTTACTTTTCGTACTTGTCAATTTTTAGTTGTTTGTTTAAAAAATTTCTGGACGGAATATACAGACCTACTAGGCTCAAGGCTAAAGGGTTTTAACCAAAAGCAATTATTTTTAGCCTCTATTTTATGGCGTGGTGCATTCGAATAAAACTGATTAAAATGGTTTTGAAGTGTATTTTCTTGGAAGATGCTCCAATAACATCTGGACTAAATTATTCAAATTCAAAAGACTTCTGGCTGTTCCCTCACCAAAGAGCATATTGAGGAATTAACTGTTAAATTCAATAAGAAGAAATTAATAATTTGCAGAGAAGGAATTATTGCTTTCCAAGATCTAACCAGAGCACACAGCTGACAAGAAAACCTCAACCTATTGTCAGATCTGCTGGTACCTGCCTGTCTGCAACACAAACTCCGAGCACTTCAGACACTCAGCATGCTTGTTTTAAAGCATTGTTACAGAGCCCGGGAGGGGACATGAGAGATTAAAGTCAAAACTTTACTTTCCTTATTGCATGGACTGCACACAGTGACCAAAATCTGCAGATAGAGAAATGAAGAGACCCTGATTTCACCCTTATGGATAATTACATCTGGAATCTGTTAGCATAAAAAATGTAATCGTAAAAATCCAACATAACTTTAAAGACATTATTTACTCATGTTAAAATCAGATGAGGGGTGGATTAAACTCATGTTGGTAATTAATTAATTAATTAACAAGTTCCTACATTTCCAAGTATATTAATGTCTCTGTATTTGTGGTGGCATAACCTGGTAGTCCAAATAAACTAACAAAAAAAGAAATACAAGCCCCATGCAAACTGACACACATATCATTGCTTGGAAAAATGATATGTTTATACCTGTGAAAATGGCACTAGTATTATCTTGTCACAATGCATGACAAGATAAATTGTATTTAAATATTTTATTTTAATGTACATGTTAACAAATATTTGTAAATGTGGAAACCCTAGTCAGATGCAATGCATGTCTCACAGAAATGGGCACAGAACAGAACTAGTGCAATGCAGGTGCCAATATCACTGAAAACAGCTTTTATTCAATGGGAACTTCCATTTGAGCTGCTGTTCATACACACATGCCAACAGGATTGCTGACATACATTGGTCCTGAAGACATGGACCATCAATGTCACACTGGTCTGACGATTGGCAGCTTTACATCTGTAGAGGCTCCAGCAAAACTTATAAACTGGAATGTGTGGCTTTAATAAAACTATGCTTTTCTTGAATAAAGCTGTTTCCTAAAGAAAGTCTGGAACAATATAATAAACAACCCAATTGTTCAAACAGTGCAAAAAAGGTTTGAAAATAATATTGAAAATTCTTCTTCTGACACTGACCACAATGTTTTCAGCAGCACACCAACACACTCAAATTATCTTGGGACAGGTGACGACAGACTTGGTGACTCAAAAGCTAATTACAAAGGAGGTCCAGCAAAGTTAATTTTTACCAAATGTTGCATAAAATGAATCGTGGAAATAGTAACTAAACTTGCGTGCCACAGCCAGGAGCATTCTTGGTTAATCAGCAGAGAAATCTGTGTGTAAAAGTTACAAGATCAGTGAAATGTTGTAATGGCTTTCTTATAAAAATCTGATTGTATTCTATTGTATATGATTGTTTCATTGCAGTATTTAAAACAACCATGCTTGTAGGAAGTGTTTATAATAGATTAAATTAGATATTATACTATACATACAATAGGCTGTTGAGAGTGCAAAGTCTTAGCTATAGATTGAACCTGTATTCAAAGCTGTATTCATTTTATTTCTCTCACTTTATCCAAAGTGGTTCAAAGGGGAAAATATTTATATACGTATGTATTTATACTGGCTTCAGCAAATATGTTGTTATATTTAGTAGCTGGTTCACTCAGTGGCCCTCTAATTACCATGGCCTTTTACTGGTAGTTTTAGTAAATGTCCCTTTAATTTACAATCCCACCAAGCTTTCAGATTGCCTCCCAATACTAATTCCAAGAACACTCCACTTCCAGGTTAGTCCAAATTCTACAGAATTAAAATCATGTTTCTAAGAAGTAATATATGTTGTCATACTGCAGTGCATTTTGTAGTTTTCCTTTTTCAATTAAGACAAGCCATTTAACAAAAAATAAGAAGAAAGTTTCTGTAGGCACGCCTCTATGAAAGATAAAATCAATCTCTCAATAGCAAAAGGGCTGATATGTTAGAAAAATACAAAAACAATAAAGTGATGCAAGTTTTAGAATAAAAGAAATGTACAGTAGACACAATAAGGCTGGCTCTTAGATTGTTGCTTAAAGATCAAAAAGAAAAGGTCTGCATTGTATTGTCCTTGCTTGTTATGCAGAATCTAAAAGGATGTACTGGAATGAATGGTGATCGGCTGGTTTCTAATATGTGATTTATAATGTTTTGGAAAAAACACTGTAAGGAAACCTGGCAGATTGAGGCACCAGATTATGAACAGCAATTTTATAGCACAAACCCTAAAGTTAGTTCCATATTAATGCTGCTTATTATGAGCGTTGTTTTTTTTTTGGAACAAGTTTTACATGCAATATTAACAATATGATATGTGATATTAAAATAAGCATATGCACACAGTATAAATGTGCATATTTAGCTTCAATAGTCTTTCAGTGAACTTGCAGCAGTATCATATACTGCCCTGTTTTTCCCTCTCACACTTTAAATAATAAATCAAATACAGTGCTTTTAAGAGAAAAGTGACACCCATTAAAAGTGAAAGAAGCATGAAGCATGATACTCCACACACTTCCATAATGCTGTCATTGTACTTCAAACATGATGCCGACAGGTTGGCCTTTATTTTTTAAACATGCAAGGTTTACTTGGAGTAACATTGACAAGACAATAATAAATACCCTGTCAAAGAATGCCAAGTGAACAATTATTTTTTCATCCCATTCAAATGTATATTTGTAGCAAAGATACAGATTAACTCACAAGTGAAACAAACTGAAGGTATCATGTATGCATAATCTTTTCTTACACGAGTATTATCCACAGCTTTTCAAATTCACTTTGTCTAGCCATAATCTCCTGTGACTGTGTCCCTCAGTACCTCGTACCACACAAAAGATGAAACAGGTTTTGCCGAGGCGAATTGCTACAGAATTCCCATTACTTTCTTTCAGTCAAATTGGTTGTCAGGTTCAAATTATTGTTGAAAAATGATGGACACTGTTCCCAAATGCAGACGATTTGTCTAAGTACATTTTTAAAAAGTCACGAACTGTGCTAGCTGGAGCTTCGGACTGCGGTATAAGTAAGATACCAGGGGTACCATAGGTGGTCAGTTTGTTAAATATGATTCTCTTGACAACATAAAGTGCAATATATTACCGGAAAGAAACTATACTTACAGCTATACACTATACAGTATCCCAATTTCAATATTTAAGCAGAAGTTTATGTTTCTAAAGGTCTGATTAGGTCTTATCACTAAAAAGACCCATGACTAGATTCCAGGCTATTGAAAGTGGACTTCCAGATCTACAGGAACAAGCGTACTGTACTGTACTGACATTTCACTTTGGTTTGGTTTGAAACTAGATCTCAAATAAAATTTGATTGGTGGTGCAAAAGTCAATGTTTCTGGAGAAAACATATACTGAACAGAAGTAAAATTAAAAAGCAAAATTGATAAATGACATGGCAGCCCTTGGTCTGTTAAAATCTAAATATTGGGAGGTTTGCATATCGTCTTGGATTCTCACACACACCGTTTCCTTTCTATTTGTTTAAACATGGTTAACAGGTCTTGATATGCATCTTTTACTGTTTGCCTTTCTGCCACCAGTAATCTTTCTCACCTATAGTTCTAACTATTGATCACTACCGCACTTTGAAAATGTTAATCCATTGGTGCCTTGATGGGAAGCACAAAGCCTTTATTGTTTCAAACAGAAACACTTTTTAACATTAAACATAAGCCTTTGCTTTATAGACAAGTGTCTGGGTTTCTCAATAGGGCCCTGTGCCTCCAGTCAACACACAACTGGAATGCACTGTAACAAGATAAATATCCTCAAATTACCACTTAAATCATACACACTGCAAGATCTGCTCTTTGGCCAAACTGAGATTGTAATTAAAAACAAACAGCTACAGTATAATCTAATAAAACCTACACAGATTCCTGCTCTGCTTTTTTTCTATTCTTTTTATATTTTTTCCTATTCTTTTTTTATTTTTATTAGTTGCTTTCCTTAAGGGGTCAGTTATTTTCCAAAGAGGAAAATGACTTGTTGAATTAAGACATCTGTTAAAAAGCAAGCCTTCAATTAACAAAACTTCCAGTTGAATAAAGGTTTTTCTTAGTCCAGTTGGAGACCGCTCACCCCAGATCAGTGTTTTCTAGGTTTCTGGTCCAATTAATCTTACTTAGCATCTATGTTGGGTCGAAAATAGCTTTTTTATATTGACCTTCTCGAAGAGCAATGGTTTCACAAATTAATATATATAGATATATATATAATATATATATATATATAATATTATATCTATATATATATATATATAAATATTTTATTTTTAAAATTTTTCAAAACAATACTTTTAAAGACTAAAATATAATTCATAGACACCCAAAAAGTTTTCATAAGGGAAGTTTTAATAAATTTAAATGGCAACACTGTCTAGATCTGTCACTGTTTTAGAGAAATTAAATAATGGTAGGCCCCCCCCCATGGGGGGGGGGGGGGGGGGGGGGGGGGGGGGGGGGTAAGAAATTGCATTAAATCTGGTCGAGACCATCTTCTCGGAATAACCCCATTTATAACGACCACTGGTTTATATATGGAGAATGCAGAAAGAGTAATACGTCATTATTAAGAACACATATAATAGGATGAAAAAATAGTGGTATAAAGTATTTAATTAACAGAACCAAAACAGAGCAGAAATGTGTACAACAATCAGATTCATATACTATATATATTCATATATATTTATATACATTTACATGACGCACAAAACCCAGCAGTCTACAAACAGGTTTAGCATCGCAAGAACAACAATAAACTGTACTCATCGTGACATCATGTTTAAAATATAAAAATACAGTTAAACATTTTATATCTTGTAAATTTAGGTACAGAAACTATCATATTGCCATTTACTTTATCTGCTATATACAGTATTATTTGTACAAGAAGTGCATGAAAGTAAAATTTTAGAAACAGCCACAAGTTATCTAAAAAAAAGACCAATTTCAACATATTTTATGAAAATCCTTTATTTAAGAGATACTTTTCAACAATAATTATTTTAAACCACTTTTTGATAATGAATTTTGATTATAAAATAGGTGGGTGGACCCAAACTTTTTCACACAACTACGGTATATGTTTTCAATTTGTAGTAAAAAAGGGATTCATTTTTCAGTTCAGGAGAGCTTTTCCTTAATTTGCTTCTTAATGTCATGTAGACACTCTTCCTTCAGATTTGCAGTATGGCGCAGACTATTCAACTTGGTGACAAAAGATAAGTTTCTAAACGATTCAGCTTTTTCAGTGCATAGCAGTGTCTTCACATTCGCTTCTGTTCTCATTTTTTCTTTAAGTCATCAACTTAATTCATTAGAGATGTCCTTTTCATGGCAACACTGCTTCTCTTTCAATAGCTTTTGCTTGCCAAGATAGGCGTGGTATTTCTGTCTGGCTCCTGTGGATGACATCAAGAGCTCCTTTGTAAGTTCTACATGTGTAACTTTTCCAAACAGCCTTAACATGATCAGGAATAATTATCTGTGCCACCAATGATTGCTCCTTGAGATTCTCCACAACCAACTTTATATTTACGGAGAACCCTCTCTCAACACTAGCCAGGCCATGTGACAGGAGATGCAAAACGTTCACTACACCCCACAATGTTTTGGAGACTGGCTTGATGGCCGTATATTCATACAAAAAGGTTTCAACCCTACAGGACGTGGGGTCAAAACCTCGGAAACCATCAGTACGCAATGTATTGTCGCAAGACTCCCTGTACTCCCTCTGCACATCATCACAGACAGACTCCGTGATGCTGCCTTTTGCCGCAACAAGCACATTCAGTTACATCAACCATCGATCCAGACATTGCATATTTTGGACAAAGGGATTTACTGTTAGCAAAAAATGTTTGCAGTCAACTTTTTTCCAACTGTTTAGTTACAACAGTTACTTGTCTGTAATTTTTTTAGCAGCGTTCAGTTGACCAACTTCTACTTCTGGAGGGAATCCATTGTCAATCCTGGTGTAGTCCTTGTAATGAGTCTGGTCTGAAGGCAATATTAAGGAGATTCACTTCTTTTAAAATATCTTCTTTCAGGACGCATTCCATAGCCTTAAAATAATGAAAACATGAAATCCTACCATTACAACAAAGTGGCTGAAATTGAACTTTTCCCTACTACCAACTAAAACCGGGGACCAAAAAAACACAATAAATACATTCTGAAAAAAAGCCATCAAATTAAATATTAATAAAAAAGTGTATTCATTTGTATTGCTTTCTTATGACTTTCTCTATTGTAAACATGTTTTTTCCAGAAGCTAAATGTCTTTCATTTATGTAACAATAGCAGTCTATTTTTCAAAGTATTACTTTGTACAACATACTGAAGTCACTTTATACATATATTTATAAATACAGACCAGTGTTGGTGTTAAAAACGTTATACCGAATCATATGATTTAAAAATAATATTCGCATACTAAGATAAAAAAAAAAAATATTAAGGGTTTTACTTCATACTTCACACATTCTTCAGTAAGTGCCATTTGACTATATATTTGAAACTAGTGTGATTGTATTGATAGTAAACTGTTACGCACTTACTGAATTGATACTTAACTACATATGCCATATGCGAGTTCCATTTTCTTTTAAACTACGCAATGCGTTTCCTTGAAAAAAAATCTGATACATACAAATCAAAGGCATTAAACTACATTTAAAGCGAAGTAAGGTTGGAGTTTATGTTGAACAGAGTGACTAGAACCAGTAGAAAATCTAGCTAGCCTTAGCTGCCTTACCAGTATAACAGCTACGTATACCAGTACAAACTATACTACCAGTAAGAAACCCCACAAAGACTGCTGCCAGTAGTTTCTCATCAGGACTGAATAAAGATACATATTTTTATTTTGTTGTAAGTTTAAAAAAGGGAAGTGGGTAGTTACATTAAGATTTTGTTTTGTGCAGCTACTGGCAGCACTGAAATCTGCTGCATATTGCCAGTATAAATACAACTTTTTTTTTAATATAGCCCAAGAACAAACTGTATTATTGTTTCTAGTTCAGAAAGTTTGTTATACAAAAATAGTTATTTGCATTAAGTTCACGTCTATTAAGGAACACTGAACAATGCAATTATTATGTTTAGATAGACACCTGGCTAATATATCGTGGTATTGTTTTAATGGTAAATTGATAGGTAACATCTATTTTCAAATCGTGTTATCTGACTACAAAAATATTTTAACAATATGTATTTGAGCATATAAAACAAAAAAATGCACTAATTATTTTGTAAAGTACAGATCCTTACTTTTAATGAGTCTGTCCATGTCCTCACACAAAAACAGCTGCAAAGGTTTGGCTGTCTGTTGAAGTCTGAGAAATGGGGTGACCTGTTTAACAATGCCTTGAAAGATGTTTTTAGTTGTAAAGAGAGGGTCGGCACAGCTTTTCTGAATGGTTTCAAACTATTTTGTCTTGGGATTTGGACCTTCTCCCTTTTTGACCCTCTCAACATACTGGCTGATCAAGGGCCTCAGCTGCAGAGCTCTCAATTAACATTTTCCACTCACCGATGTATATAAGCACATCACCACACTATACATCCTTGTGTTGCCCTTTCCAAAGGTTAAGCCACGATGTAGGTCTATATGCCTTTGTTGCAAAGTTTATTACTTAGCAACTGTAAAAAAAAAAAAAAAAAAAAAAAAAAAACAACGAAGCAGCTTAGGAAAAGGAGAAGACAAAATGGTAGACTTTAAAAATATATATTGCAGTTCAAATTATATTAAACTTGAAATGTCTTTTCCAAAACTTTTTGAATGTATTCATTTTCCAGCCTTGGAACTTGTCATTTTCAAATTCAGTTTTTTCAGGATTTCAATGCCCATTACAATGATCTTGCTTTGATCCCGCTCTGTCCATTTCTATATGTTCCACAGATGTATTCTGTAAAAATAACAGAGAAAGGATAATTTGATCCATCTGATTATCTAGTAGTTAGGCAAACATCAAAAGGCTACAATTATAAAGGGGCTTCCTCTACCCCCTATAATCCTAAATGCGTCTTTCACAAACGTCTCATAGATCACTATCATACACGCGCAGGTCCAACACAGAAACAACTTTCAAGTTGTCTGTTTTTATTTTAGTAGACAACGGTGGTACAGTGGTCCTGCATACCATTTTGTTTTATTTAAGTAAAGAGAGGAAGACATTGTCGCACAACTTACCACAACAACATGTATTTGGGTTTACTGACAAAAAGGTGCAAGTATACAAGCTGTGGCATTTTATAAAAATACATATCCTTCAATAGAACAAAGAACAACTTGCCCCGCAAAGAAAAGTCATAATTTTCATATCAAGGGGAACAGGATTTAAGTGGCTAAGAAAAGCTAACACTTAAGTGGTCAAACAATGGTAGGAATTTAGATATTTTGAAACTGGTCCCTTAATGATTATGGTAAAAGAAATGTGTTGAATAGAATAAACATATTTTACAGAAATAATTAATATGAAGAAGCTTTTGTATTCACATCTGACTCAATATACATTTATATAAGACATACACAACATCTGTGACATTGAAAACTGTTTATTTTAGGGATAGCACTGAATAATCAACTCGTCAAACAAAAAAACTACCGCCAAACTCAGGAACTGGTAGTAATCGCAGTCATGTGATTGTGAAGTAATTTGGAAGCCTGTAGTTTCAGATGGATGAAAGCACAGTTGCAATTGCAATCCATTAAACTATAAATGACATTTTAGAACATTAATAAATAGGTTTTAAACGTGGGATCCATAACTAACAAAAACTCAATAGTGCTGATTTTAGAAATAGTAAATATTTGATCTAAATGTTAACAGTGAAATCTTCATTTCTCAATGTCTTTAGCAAGTCTACCCCCCCCCCCCCCCCCCCCCCCCCCCGTACAATATATATACACTTTCTATCAGCACTATGTAATGAATTCAGCTATAGATCTCTACTACTGATGTATGCAAGACTGGTGGTGTTGAAAATAGGGTTAAGAAAGAAATATGGACCTCAAGAGAGAGAAGGATCACGATCCAGTAAGATCTAAATGCCATTGAGGGTTAACAGCAACTTTGGGGGTAATAATTTATAAATATGAACAGCAAAATGCTTCTTAAGATTGAATAACAGACGGTTTTCATCTTACTATTTTTTTTGTTTCCCTATAATATCTGACAATGATTTCACATTGGGGTAGTTTCCATGTGTGTTCCAAGTTTACTTGAGGCATTGTGTTCGAGCCAAATGAAAAATGGCCCTATATGTTACAGTTGCAGTTTTCGGCCACAAAACTGATCTTGTCGAGCTGTTCTCCCAAATGTGCACGCGCATCGCCACTTCACGTGTAAATAACCACACATGGAAACTCCTCCTGTTTTGCGTGATTGTACTCCATCTCTGGGGGAAAAAAAAATCTCATGATCAGACGGAAACTGGTGCACCTTATTACTTCAATTTAAATTGCATAGTTTTCTGCATTCTGCCAGAAGGAAGTGAAACATTAATTCTTTATAACTTGTAAATTGATATTTTGGTGCAGAAGTGTTTTATAGTGATTGGGACTTGCATGGGTCATGCTCTTACAAAACAGTAATTATCCTCCCCCTATAATTTGGCCTAATATTCACATGAAAAAAACTGTTGCAAATGCATGGTAGAAATTAATAGTAATTGCCAACAGAATTCTTCTTGATGTTTTTTTTTTTTTTTTCTGTGAATGTTTGTTTCAGTAATTTCAAGATTGTTCTTGAGTTTAATGTGAAATTTTCGACTGATTAATAAGGTCTGTTTGATCAGAGTAAAGGCTAAAGAGCACAGGTCAGCGGGTATGCTTGTCTGAGGTTTATTGAAATATATGATGACACAAAGACACGCATTGTCAGTAATAGAGTTGAATTCTCTTATGTTAGTGTGGTTGTACTCTGCAGCCAAAGGACATTGTTTACATGAAATAACTGTCAAAAGTCAGCAGAAAACATATTGAAAACATATTACTAGAGGGTTTTCCAACAGGGTGTAGCTGCCAATTTAACACAAAACTTCCTGAGATAATATATATATATTGTCTAAATACAAGTTTGACGGACTACATAATCAAACTTTATTAGGGTTTCCATCAGTCACATGTCAAATATTATTTTTTTGTAAGCATACAGAATAAATAACTTCACCAGAATCAGGTAGTTGATGCTTTGAGGTTTATTTGTTTGTTTTTTGTTAAACTACAAGAAACCACAGTTGAACTACTGGAAAACTAGCTGATCATATAGAGAATTGCCTTAGCTGTGGACTAGGATATGAAAAATAAAGAGATGTTCAATAGGTTTTGTGTCAGTGTATCATGAAATGTATGTTTCCTTGCCTGTAAATATATGAAGAAAAAATGGTATCTTGGCATGTAAGGATTTTGAAAAAAAAAAAAAAGGGGGGGGGGGGGGGTAAAAGTACTGATAAATATTGTTGCCCTTTAAGTCATCCCATTGAGTCATCCCATATCTTGTTTTTAATTTCCAATAAAGATTTACATTGACAAACCAAACTATTTTTAAATGTCACTTTTATTTAATTAAGTCTACTCCTTAGTAGTAGTATATATATATATATATATATATATATATATATATATATATATATATATATATATATATATATATATATATATATATAAAGATAGATAGATAGATAGATAGATATAATTACTACACAAGATTTACATATTATCTTGCTAATTCTTTTTCCTACCAGATTCTTTAAATCCCATAAACTACCCTTCAAGATTTAATTAAATGATTGATAAACCCTGAAGGGATAAGTACACAGCGTAACATTTATGCTGTGTTCGAATTCTTCTCATAGAACACTTCCAGCTGCTCAGAGCTCACAGAAACATTGCGGGAAGCTATGAAATAATCAGCGGGTTGACAGCCTTCTCAGTGGGGGAAAGCTGCCTGCAGCAACATTGCTGGTCGGAATTAAAACAGAAAAAAGGTTAAACATTACATTTAAGGATCCTACTGCATCACTTCAATTGATGCCAACATAATCATATTAGCTTTTCTGTAACAGCTTAAAGGTATTGACAAAAGGTCAGTTAAGGAATTAATTCACTGTTTCCTAATGGAATTCTTCTTACATTGAAATCATATTATCTTTCCGGATGTATTGTCCGTGTTAAATTGATTCTGGAGTGGATTTATTCACAGTTTAATGGGATTATTTAAAAAAAATGGAAAGGCTCCTAATTTAAGCAGAGTTAGGATGAAAATATTGCATGCTGTACATGGCATTTAAAGGGGGTTACCTATTCGTTCAGTACAAACTAATGGCATGTACCTTTAAAATAGGGCTTTTTTTATTTAGTTTTTTGCAAGCACAAAAAAAAAAAAAACATTGGCAAGATTTACACATACAATACTGCGAATTATTGAAAACTATAATTTAAGGACTGACCATGCATTGATATTGCTTTTATGAGCTATCTGAAGCAGCAGAAATTACCTGTAAGATAATTGACCACAGAGAACGGCAAAAAAAAGGCTACCCACTGAAAAACAAATAATTTGTCAACAATACTTTTATGAACTAAACAAGTAATTTCATGTGCAAAGACATTTTTACATTTCACTCAGTTAGTTTTAGAGGGCATCTCCTAGCGGATTGATGGTTCTAATTGTGTAACAATGCACAACTGGCATGATTTCTGTTTATCATGATCAAATTTATTCATCCCTTTTCTGCCAGCTGGCAACCTGTAATGTTTTCATTTGTATTTCCCATTGAAACATGTGCCATGAAATGCTCTTTAGCCAGCAAGTGTTTGTGACATGTTTTTCTTCTCTGGAGAGGGCCAATGATTCATGGAAAAAATCTGGATCATCCACATGCATAGGATACAGAGAAATCTATTCAGAACCTAATTGAGAGGAGGCGATGATCCATGAGGTCTGTAATTTACAACACTAACAGTAGCAAGTAAATCTGTCCCATTAATAAAGAGATAATAATCAAACGTAATGACTCTGAAGACCTATACATACATACACAGAAGACAAACTAAGATGTCACCAGCAGAGGTCAAGAAAAATCTAAATGTACTTTTTTAATGTGTGCTTTAAGCTGATTATTTCTATCAGTACAGTTAACTTTTTTTTGTCAGAGGTTTTGCTCAGGATGTCAAAATCTAAAATGCTGATGTACAAAAAACATGTAGACAACAGCCTCTACATTTTCTTGGAACCTTGTATTGTGAACTAATATTGTTCCTCATAAATCAGCCCAGGTAAGATGCCAAACTGTAGATGCTCTTCCGGAAATGTTTGTTTCACTTTGTGGTCTTGCTCTGCATTACGGTGTCACAGTACAATACCCACTCTGCTCCCCACAGAGTGATGACAAAGCACAGCCTACCAACAGCTGTAACACCCTGTCACACAGTGAAAAGGCAGAGTAACTAAATTAAAGAGAGGTGAGAATGCTGTCTATCAGTCAAATACAGAAACCATCACATTCTGGAATCGAGAGTAGAACAATCAGTCCAATGCTTACTTCGTTCCAAACTCAAAATACAGCAGATACAGGATTGACACTGCATACAGGAAGTGGGGGAAAGATCTGTTTCTAAACAAAAACTTCAAAACGTGCATTGCAAGCAGGTCCCCACTCTTGAAAACACTTATCTACGCTAGGTTATATATTATTGAAAGCATATTGTGATACTATATACCAGTGGTTCTCAAAGCTGTGCTCTGGATTTGCTTTTTCCAATTGATCTATTCATTTGAACCATGAATACATTATAGATTATAATCTAAGATATTTATTAAACCCTGTGTTCAGGATAACAGAGATACATTCAAAACAGACTTGTGTAGATTATAGTTCTCTAGCTACTGTAGCAAAAACAAATTGTCAATCTCAGTACAGGCACATTTGATTCAAACTGTAGTAATTAAAGGGCACAATGCATCTGCCATTCATGTGTGCAATTCCAAATATGCATGTCTTGAAAGTTCATATTACTGAACCCTCAGACTGTCAGATTATACACCATAGAGAAAATCTAATTACTGCTGATGCACATGCAAATATTTATCGCTTGGCCCTACCACTATGTAAGCTATAATAAACAGACTTCTAGGAAAATGTGTACTCTGTAGTTTTGTTTTTGCTCAGAGAATATTTTCTTGAGCTTAATTTAGAGGTTACCTTTTTTTTTAGGTATAAGATTAAGTTGACAAGTCAAAAATCAAATCATTGCAGTGTTGAAGTACACTACAAACATCATTAAAAGCCTCAGCCAACCTCCCTGGCTTTAACCAAGGACTTATTGTCATGCACCTTAATGCATTCTAGTTTAAATCCCTGTTCCATTATTTCAGAAGCTTACCCCCGGAGTTTTAAGTTTCCATGAGTGTAGTAGGTAAGAGCATGACACTGTAAATGTCCTCCCGCGCCTTATCGTCATCTAGTGTACCTACACCCCCTCCAGCTACTGTAACTCAGAGAATTCTTGGTACTTTATTACTGTGCAGCTGGGTGCCTGGAGGCTGCCAGGAGGAGGGTCGCTGTTAGAGGGCACAAGCTAATGAACACTACATCAACTCATTAGACATGCCACCCTGTCAAGAAGCACTGATCACTGGCTGAGTACCTTGTTTATCAAAATCTAGACAAGGGTTATCTTTTTGCAGCTTTAAAAAAAAAAATTTGAAAAGTATTAAGTGTATCTCAGTTTGCTGACAAATTTAAACAAATGATAATCTTTTCCAAAGTTTAAGATGCAACTACAGTACTGTAAAAAGATATGGTAAAGGTGATCTATAACTGTTTCAAGTGCTGTGTTGAAATGCATTAAATCAATCAGAATGAAATAGAAATTGGCATAGCTATCAGATCGATCCAGACCCTTTCTTGACAAAAGAACTAATTACTGCAGTTTTTACTAAGGGAAATATTAAAATGTTTTGTTTTTTTAGGCAGAAAAACAAGGCAAGGATGTCCACTATCCTTACCATTTAACAAATATATTTTGTGGTTAACAGCATTTTAATAATGAATTTTATGTACAGTAGACTATGTGCCTATAAACTTTAAAACAATAGTTAGGTCATGCTGGATTTACATATCTGCCAGGCTTACATATTGCTAAGTCGAGCGCATTCCCCCAATCACAGGCATGTATTCCCGTCCCACCACCCATTATCTCAATGCACCCACATTGTCCATCAATCCCTATGTCCGAGCGATGGGGATCCTGAACTCAAAAACCTGAGCTGGCTGTCATGTGAGCCACTTAACAGAATTCCCTGTATTGAATGAAAGTGCAGACTGACTAAATACAGGTTTATTATGGTTGGAGGCACTTTCAGTTGGATTTCGTAACTATTAAGAGAATAGCATTTCATTATAATAATTATATATATAATAATTTATTATAGGACTGTGAGCATCTGTATAGGAGTTACTTTAAATCTTGTATTTCCTAAACAGACAATTCTGTTTGTGCCATTATTTTCATTCCAATCACACAAATTATGTACTCACTATAAAAACACTAATAACACCTTTTAAAAGGTTTTTACATTTTGTTGGTTTTTTGATCATCCTCACCCCTGTTCAAATATTTGCCTTGTTTCAGCACTCAAAGGAAAATAAATATATAATTCTAAGCCAACCATAAATTGTTGTATATATCATTTTCCTTACAAAATTTAGATTTTAATTTATTATTATTTTTGTTTTGTGAACAACTATCATAATCCCATCGGCACAAAATCATCCATACGGTAATCCCACAAAATCATCCACAGGGTAATCCCACAAAATCATCCACAGGGTAATCCCACAAGATCATCCACAGGGTAATCCCACAAGATCATCCACAGGGTAATCCCACAAGGTCATGCACACGTTCCTGTGCAGCACATGTAGAGAACAGAAATTAAATGTTTGTGTTTAAGTAATAAGGACTAACAGCATTTGATCACTGAATTATCTAAAAAAAAAAAAAAACTTTGAAGGAACTTCGATCGTTGCTATGGTAGTAAAAAGGACTAGATTATCTTCTGCCTTATTGTGAACAGAATGTTATGAATAATAATAATAATAATAATAATAATAATAATAATAATAATAATAATAATAATAATAATCTTTATTTTTATATAGCACCTTTCATAGTGGACCACCATCACAAAACACAAGACTAGGGTGTGTGAACTATACATCAGCTGCAGAGTCACTTACAACAACACCTCACCCCAAAGACCAGTGACTTCAATCCTAAAGTGGCAATTAGTTTTAGATTAGTAATTTCCATCTGCACTATAATATCACACAAGCAAAATCCTTTTAACATCATTTACCCACATCACAAACAGGATTTGCATTAACTTTTGAGAAACTGAAGCAACCATTAAACTATCATTAAAAGCACTAGAGACTATTATGAACTCCACCCTCATAATTAGGCATGCTTAAAATACTAGGCTTTGATAAATAGCTAGATGTAATGTTAATACAATTATCATCCACTGTGGCCCAGGACTGTTAAGATGACAGCTGAATTATTTAAGTTAAGCAGGCAGTGATAAAAGGCTACTGCATTTCAAACGACAATCTGAAGTAATGGTACGAGAATGATGAATATAATAACAAAGCCATATGCAAACTGCTGAGCTTTCCAGACTACATTACTTTAGCACTTAATGAAGTGATCTTGGTTAAATGGCAAAAAATGTCATGAACTGCAAAAAATGCAAACACTTCACAGTAAACTGGACAGACAGCAAATGCACGCTCTTTCTTAGATAGCAAGAGAAATAATACTCTCTCAAGTCATACTGCAGTGGTGCAATGGTTTTTCACATTTCGTCTGATTTATGGAAAATCCAACAGATATCATGTGAATATCTCAGACAAATTATATACTAACTTAACATAACATTTTCAAGATTTTTACATTATGTTGGTTAAACTACCATGACAATGAGGGAAATGCTTTGTCACTTGTCACATACTACCCTTTGTTTGGGAAATAGGGGGCAAATTGTTTATTTTGACAACACTATAGAATTTTGGTGTTTTTTTTCAGATGGGACATGATGGCACAAGTCCACTCCGATATTAGCATTATATTTTAACTGGTGATAAAATAAATAGACCTAGCTAGGTAAAGAAGGCCCCAAAAAACAACCCTGCAAATTAGGAGGCCTTACACATTGCAATGTTGTAAAAGCCAAGTTTAGGTTTTTATTAGTTAGTCCCAGTTTAGTGTCTTTTTAAACTTCTCTCTTTTGGTATGTATCACCCCTTAATGGATCTCCCTCCAATTGTACCAATTTAACAACTGCACAAATTTATTAGTGACTGAAATTCAAACAGATCTCTTTTAAAGCTTTCCTCTTGTGACCTGCAAGGTTACAGTTCATCTTCTTTAAGAGCATGATAAATTAGTGAGAGAGCTCTTTTGAAAGGGTTTTGCAGAACAATGTTACTTTAGTGCGACAGGTCTAAACAGTCAACAGCCCTCAATATGAGGCTGTTAATCTTGGCAATTTTTTTATTCCTCTCAGGAAAGAAAAGTTATAGGAATGTAGAGACAACTAAGGGATTCAAAAATATATATATTGTGGTTAATAACAAGCATAATTCCAGATCTCTTGGCTGCAATTAAAATGGCCACATACAAAACATTTAAACTATAAACATGTTTCTTATGAATTAACAACCTTGCAAGCATCAAAGCTCAAGCAAACTCATTGTCAATATTACCTATTGCTATAGAAACTCAAGAGTGTCATTTGGTGGAGAGTTCCAAGGAAAAAAAGCTGGAAGAACCAAGCACTGAAATACATTACAGGCATAATTCTGTGTACTGTAAATTAAACTTAATGTGTAATGTGCTTGTTTTCAAACAGCCTGATAAGTACAATCAACACTCACCCCACTGCATGTTCTGTCTTCTATCTCTCTGTACTTTACCTCTTTCAAAGGTTGGGAGCTAAAGGAAGTACCATCATCCTGTACTTTTATAAGCTTTCATTTTAGCCAGGAATGTAACACAATAAAAAAAAAAAAAGGTTTATATAAATAAATTACTTTTTAAAACTTCAGGGGTTAGATACTGAATCTCAAACTGGAGCTCATCTATTGGATAAAACACATGCTTTTGCCAAACAAATGTTGTTTTGTTGCCTTAACTACCAGGAATGGACCAATCTAGGTTGGGGGGGAGGGGGTTTGGTCTGGGGAAAGAACAAGTTAAGAATGTACAATATGATCAAGCACTTCCAGAGCAAAATATTTAATGGCCTTCTTAGAGAGAGGGCACTGGCTTAGTTAAACATGTCATTTATAGATAACCTGGCTTGGCCTTTACAAATGGAACAATAAATCAAACTCTATTTTTATGTTTGTTTTTTGTAAAGATAACATTTAGGGTGATGGTTTGTGGTTAAAAACCACTTTATTTTAATACTAAACCACTTTAGACATTAAAGAAAAATACATCTAAGAAGCCTTTAGCTACCAAGGTAAGCTGTACAATTGGCAAGAAACACACAATGTGGCAACGAGGCACATCTTCAACCTATAGATGCATAATGCAGCCTCTGTGATGTAATGGATCGTAAATCTTTTCTGTCTGGACTTCAGTAGGCAAGATGTAGCCATGAAATGGTTAAGCAGTAGTAGTCAGAAGTACCCCCTCAGGGAAAGGAGAGGGTTAGAATAGATCTCCAGAGCACATTAATGACATGCTCTATACAAAGTAGGTAATTGAGGAGCATTCAGAACTTCAGAACAAAGAGAAAGTTTCAGTTTGGAAAATGCTATAAAAGTACCGGCACAGTGCTTTGTAAAGACAAACAAACAAAAAAAAAAATACACATTTGTATGAATGATTTAATAGCAAAGGTGAAATAATAATTAAATTTGCAGTGCAGTCATTATAAGCATGCTGGTTGTATAAGTATAAACTAGTTGGTTCTGTAGAGATTAATGTGTTTCACTACAAAATAAATGCTCCAAACTGTGTTATTGGCTTATGCCATAATCAATTTTACTGTATGATTGGATATGAAATACCAGTCTACGGTCAAAATAGATGTAGTAAGCTTATTTTAAAGTAATCTCACCTAAATACAGTATGGTGTGAATTGGCAGACTTTACTGGATCATCAGAAAATCTATATATATATATATATATATATATAAAAAACACCTGGTTGTCATGGCAACATTATGATGAATTACCAATGTCCATGTGTACAACACTTTTTTTAAGCATGTTGGCTGATGTACAATAACAATCTTGCTTAGAAGCAAGTTTATGCTCCCCAGGTAATGTGAAGATTTGCCAAATAATTTGCTGCTTGGTTACATACAGGTACACACTGAAGAGGTAAACGCATCTGCCAATAGCTAAGAAAACAACATTTCTCTTTTGTATGAGACAACAGGTTCACGAAAGGTGCAGTACTGTATATAAAAACCTCATGTGAAATGACTGACCCGACAAAACACTCAGCTCTTTGAGGTCCCTTTTTTCCAACCTCAAATACTATTTAGAACATTTAAGCATTTGGCATTTAAGCATGGGAGGCCAGGGCAAAGGGCAAACCATTTAGGAAAATATCATAGTGCTGCTGTTAAATTGCAGGTTTTAAAGAAATGAACCAGTGCGCAGCGAAAAATGCAATTTCAATGGAATGCAGAACAAATTAAGGCCTTAACAAACTTCATCTTACTCGTTTAATGAGATTCCACTTGTGCAAACCATCGGTGTAGCAAATTACATTAAAACTGCTGGGCATGCTTTTGAAAATCCGTGAAATGTAATACTGTTCTTATTGAGAAAATAAAAACGAGCCAAAAATTATTTGCACAAATCGGATTTATTTCACAAGAAAGTCTAAGGGCAAAGGTATCTATTTGACTGCTATTATAAGAATAGATTTACAGCTACAAGATTGCACAGCAGTCAAATTGCAAGAGTTAACAGAAGGGCCTCCATATACACCCAGATTATGGTACATTAACTAACATGTGCTAAAGGCTCTTAGCAAGTTTTGTTATAGTTCAACAATTGGTTATCTAAAACTCCAAAACTCTAAACCAGTGGTATTCAATTACATTCATTGCAGGGCCCGATAAGGCAATGTCCAGATCTTGGGGGCTCACAGGGTGCTCATGATGTGCGTATCGGAGGGGGGGTGGGCTTAGTAATAATGAGAATTTTAAACTTTTAGACATATAAGCTCTAACGAAGTGGTTAAGCGTTGTAATATGCTAGACGTCTAACTGGTCACATGACAAATTTCACCAAACCAAATATTTTTTAATGTGTACATTTTAGTAATTTATCATCATATACAGCAGCCCATCGCTTTTCTAACTTCTGTGATGCCACAGTAAGGGCAGATTTTATAAAAAGGAAGGGGTTTGGCATTGCCTCCAAGTAGTTTTTCTAATTGGTCCAACAGAAAGATTGACTCTGGGGTGGGTTTTATTCTCGGTTGATCTGGTGCTTCATTAGTGCATTGTGTGTTCATGCTGTAGTGGGCTTGTTATGGTTCAGTCCACACGGGGTAAGAAAGACACTTTATTTTCTGACGTTTGTTATATATTTTTAATAAAATTGCATCTCTAAACAAAGGAACAAGGAAAAGTCACATTTGGAATTATTTTGAGAAACCGGACAAGAAAACCGTGGTATGTAAAAATTATGCCAAACAAAATTGCTGTACCACTAAAACACAAGTTCAATGCTACATTATTTGAAATAAAAAAATTCTGAATTACTGTGGCTTTTTCAATATTAATTCAGAGAAAGCATAAGTGTAAATGAATTATGTATATGCTTTAATTTACCAGTACACTTTCATGCAAATCAAAGGATTCTGTTTTAGAATCTTACATCTGTCCAAACATTTTAATACATCCCTCCAATGTGTGCAGTTCACCTTAAATAAAAGACATGGATCCGGTATTAAATGTAACTGTTGTATTTAATAACAGGTATTCAAGAACAAGAACAATTTTGATGAATTCTGACAAGAGCTCTCAACTCCCTAAATTACACGTCACACAGCTGCTGAATGTAAACATACTACCTCTGGCGACAGCTTCAAAATGTGTTAGCTGTCTACTAATAACAAGTAACAATTAAAGACGAGACAAAACTAACAAAACACACACGTACGATATTTTTGACACAGGTCCTTACGGTTTGTTTCCTTAACCATAAATGAAGGAACAGATCATATTGCTCCATTCCCTATTTGTACTGTCACGCGTGACCCCTTGGTAAACAATTGTAGTCACTCCTCCAATCCGCAGCTGCCACGTCATTTCCCTTTCAGGTCGATGAGTTAGTGCACCAGAGCTCCACCCCCTTTCTAGTTGATTGACTTTTAAACCTGGGAATGAATTGTCAGGCCATCTAGTCCAGGGTACTCTGTTCCCTGTTTAGTGCCCTCACAGGTTGGGAGGGAGATTTACACTACCAAGAAACATTCTATTTCTGTCACACACCTGCATAGCATTTAAACGTTCATAAAAATGTACCAGAAGCACATTCCTAGACAGTAGACCACATACAATGATACAATTTCTGATTGCCATTCTATAATTAAATACAAAATCAATATATTTATCACTAATGCTATTAAAACTGCTTGCTATTAATTGTAATTGTACTAAAACCATGAAATTAAAATGGATATTTAATTTCCTTTCTCTTTGTCTAAAATTTTGACACTCACTCACACCATGTTTGTTTTCAAAAAATGATTACGCAGCAAGCACGCAATTTAAGTAATGAAAGCACGTCAATCAGTGGCGGCACCAGACTTTCCCTGATGAGGGGGCAGAACACCAGTGTGATTTATGCTATCTGATTTCATGACTGCCCTGGAACAATTACATTGAGCCCATTATCTGTACAGAAAATAAGAGGGGTTTAAGTACATTTAAATTGCTCTAATAAGAAACAACTAATTCACAAACAAAGTTCTTTGCCCATTCCGATTTCCCATATCCATTCTGTTTTGAAACTGGTAGCTAAAGTTACAAGTCCAGTATTTCAAAACCACTTTGCCAGTGGAATGAACAGGCCCCTAAATCCACCTATTGTGGCTGACATAATTACCCAGTACTTTCACAGTAGCCTCAAGAGAGGCACCCATTTTTTTCCTTTCTTTTGTTGTGCCAGTCATATTGTATAACAAGTCAGCGGTATTAGAAAACTGGGTGTCACAAGTAGATGCTACAATTGCCAGCACTCAATCATACACATTGAAATCTATGTTCATAAAAGGCCACACAAAAGAAATAATGACCCTGGACAAGATTAAACAGGAAGGCAGATAATGTGACCAAAAGAGAAAGAGAGAGACTTTTGATAAAAGTTCAGACAATAAAGGGCCGGCTTCTATTTGTTCTCTCAGAGACAGGAAGATAAAGTTGCCATTTCCACATAATAGGATGCATAAATAGTTGTGTTGGGGTGATGGTGGATCATGACCCCGCACACATCCTGAACTATTTCTCAACCATCACTGACCCAATGCAAAACACTGAGAACAAAAAATAAGATTTTTTTTTTTTTTATCAGGTTGTGATGCTTGTGAGCAGTGGTGCTAATTGACTCAAACTTTATAGAAATTTCTGAATATGTATGATAAACTAATGTATTTATATACACAACTGATAACTAATAAAGACAGTTTTAGTTGTATTCTTCTTTTTTTCTTTCTTCTTGATCTCATAGTAGATGAGTTGCTAATCTACACAAATAAATGGCACAGAGAAATCTCAGTGCTTCACTGTACTTCTATAAATGGCCTGTCTCAGAGTTTCTCTAAAACATTAGTTAACTATTGCTAGCGATGACAACTTTGTATGATAAAAATCCATAGCACCTATGTCAAAATGTGTGGGGGGTAAACCCTAGCACTAACAGGGGGTGTGGGGAGGAAGTTGCTACATAAAAAAATAAAAACATTGGTTAACCCTTGCACAGTATAGCTTCTCAAAGAGGCAATTTAGACTACAGAACACAGTCTGGTTGGGTTAAGATGCTCTGAGATTCTGCATAGAATATTCAGTCTTTATTGAGTATTTATTGATTATATAATAAACCCCTTAGGATTTTCACATATTTCAAACCTAAAATGTTATTAGATCTTAATCTAAGTCCTAATAATAGATAAAGATAACCTGATTAAAAAAATGACACAAAAACATGATCTTTTTTCAACATTTATTTATCCACAAATGATTCAACATTCCATATCCATGTGTGAAAAAGTATGTGAACCTTTAGATTCAGTAACTGGTGGCACCCCCTTGAGCAGCAATGACTTCAACTAAGAGTTTCCTGCAACTGTTGGTCAGTCTCTCACATCGGTTTTTAGGAATTTTGGCCCATTTCTCCTTATAGAACTGCTTCAACTTGGTGACATTTGAGTGCTTCCTTGCACGGACAGCTCGCTTCAGGTCCTGCCAAACATTTCGATGAGGTTTAGGTCCGGACTTTGACTAGGCCATTCTAAAACTCAGAATTTCTTCTTCTGCAGCCATTCTTTTGTAGATCTGCTTGTATGTTCAGGGTCATTGTCTTGCTGCATGACGCACTTTCGGTTCAGCTTCAGCTCATGGACGGATGACCTGACATTTTCCTCTAGAATCTTCTGATACAGAGCAAAATTCATGGTTGTCTCAATGATAGCAAGCCATCCAGTTCCTAAGGCAGCAAAGCAGCCCCAAACCATCATACTCCCACCACCATGCTTGATGATTGGGATGAAGTTCTTCTGTTCGAACGCAGTGTTTGGTTTTCGCCAAACATAATGTTTCTCATTGAGGCCAAAAAGTTCTATCTTTGACTCATTTGTCCAGAGAATATTGTTCCAGAAGTCTTGTGTATCATCTACATGCTCTTTGGCAAACTTCACATGGGCAGCAATGTTCTTTTTAAAGAGCAGTGGTTTCCTCCTGGCTATCCTTCCATAAATAACACTTTTGTTCAGTCTTTTTGTGATAGTTGAGTCATGAACACTCATATTAGCCAAGGCAAGAGTGGCCTGCAGATCCTTGAATATTACTCTGAGGTTCTTTGTGACTTCCTTCATGATTTTCCAGTTTGTTCTTGGAGATTTTGGTAGGACAACTGCTCCTTGGTAGAGGGACTGTGTTCGTGAATGTCTGTCTAAAAATGGATTGGTGGAGGCCCAAGTCCATAAAAATGGTTTTGTAACCCTTTCTAGACTGATGAGCATCAATAACTGTTTTTCTGAAGTCCTCAGAGATTTCTTTTGATTGTGGCATGACATGTTTCCACACACCTGTATGGTGAAAACCAAACTCACAAAGTTTCTGATCTCTATACAGGGTGGGGCCTCCCAAACTCACCCCTTAAGATCTACCTAATTATTATAATTATTATAATGTAAGTATTATAATTATTCTACCTGATTCTAATTATCCCCTTAATTGAGCTTCTAAAACCAGGAGTTCACTTACTTTTTCACATACCCTGAATCTTAATTACTCATTGTTTGTCTCATTCATACATGATTTTGTTTCAAAAGACATGGAATTGGTTAATATAAACCCTATTGGATATTTGAAAATAATGGTTTTGATTCAAGAAGGCTATCATGGTAAAACTATGAAATTTCCATAACTATCTAACACAAGCTTTTTCTCGGAACTGTATATATGATTATTTGTTTATTTTTAGAACAGAGTACCCCTCTGCCCCTGTGCAGTTTATTATTGTGTATTTGTTTTGTTGTTTTGTGTTTTATGATTTATTTATTGTATTTATATATGACGGCGAAAGCCTTGCGTTGTTGTTTTATTTAAATGTGTTCTGGCAGAGGCGAGGTTGGCAGCTCATCCTCTGACAGTTACTAATTAAAAGTTCAGATTGTGGCCGAGGGGTAATGAGATAATTGATAGTTAACCCTTTGGGCATAGTAAATAAAAGCCTGCGGCTCTCTGCACTCTGTGTGGGTGTTCAGAGGAGAGAATAGAGCGAGAGCAGCTTAAAAACAGAACTAAAAATATAGTGTACACAGGATCAGTGAAAGCGGTCTGCTGAGCCTGACCTGTGTGTTTTGTTTGTTTTTGTGTTTGTGATTTGTTTTGTGTACCTGGTTTATTTATTGATTTTTTGTAAAAACATTCTGACAGCTCACTGGACAAAAAATGCTTACCTGTATGCTGTCAAAGTGAGTTCCAGTATCACACAGAGTATCACACTAGTACATATAGTCTGCTGCGTGCTGAACATGCCTTCACGTCTCAACATACACGAGCTGCTCTTCTGCTACAGACAACATCAATATAACAAGAAATTAAACCCACCAGTTTTGACAGAAATTCAGGATCAGTGCAAGCCCATGAATCAAGCTTGGTATGATAGTTTTTTGGGGTTTTTTTAAGAGTAGGCCAGAGGCATATCCAGTTAGCACACAGTCCCACCGAAATCTGTGCCTGTCTGAATGCCAAGTTTACGTATGTACATTTACATATTTGTTATTTATTTATTTATTTATAAACTGTGCACCCCAAAGGAGGGCGCTCAAGATTAGGACAAAAATGCTATTTTAAAAAAATTTGCAGGCTTTAGCCAATCAGTGTGAAGTAGATATTGTGATGCTATGTTTGGGTGGGATCTTCCTCTCACACAATGAATCTGCGTTTGATTGACAGCTTGTGAGGCAGCTGACGCAGATCTTTTGAAAGTCTCAGACGTTTCAATATTTCAACTTCATTTTAAATGTAAAGTTTTTTTAAGCAAACTTGCAGACTAATTAGTAGTAGTGAGGCAATCAACGTGGCAAAACAAATTTGTCTACTTCATTTTGTTTTTAAAGACAATGGACAGATATCTGCAAGTTATTCATTTACATCTACTTCAGCAGTGGAAATGGCACCATGTGAAAATAAAGGTAGGAGGAGAAAATTATCAAATCAACTGCATGATTTGTTTGTTACTTCATCTTTGGGAAAGTGAACCAGGAAGCACTCTAATGAAGATTTGAGAGCAATGTGAAATCATATTTTAGACTGTCAACTTTGCGAATTGAACAGCCACTTTCAAAATGAAAGCCACGTCTGCATGCTTGCCACAATCTGACGCATTCGGCAATAGAGGACGTCTACAGGACTGGCATGTACTTTGTACAATGTTAATATGGATGAAGCTAAAGTTTCAGTCTTCAACAAATAAATCGTAAATCGACTGTGGGGAAACAATATCCAACACTAATTTGAGTTTTAGATTATTGCCACTTGTATATCTTTCCAAATATGCACACACTTTTAAGAGTCGCTGAAGAACATGCTGTCTCTCCTGTGGTTTGAAAGAGATATTTACAGTATAATAGAGTATTTACGGTATAATCGTGAATCTCGAAAAACTACTCACTTCTAAATCTTTTGTAGTCATTTTTGTATTACTTTAGTATAAATACATGTTAATTTGGATTCATATGTTGTTTTTTTCTGACTTTATGTTAACAAAAAGACACACATTTGCCCGTTTTCCCATTGGAAATAGTGATATTTTGAAATTTCACTGTCCTGGTCACAAAAGCAAAGTTTGTGGGGAATTCGAGTATAATAGACACTACCACAATCGATCAACGTTAATAGTGAAGCGTAACCAATTCACTGAAACAGAACAAAAATGTGTTCATTACATGTAACAGCAGTAAAGTAAAATTTTAAAATATATTACTGCGTTCTCACTGGTTTGGCTTTTTAACACTAGAACCGCCATGAGGGTCATTGTGACCCATTTTGCACTTAAAATGTTAATTATACTTCCATGTCAGCATACACATACGTCACAAACTGAAAAGTAAGATATTATAATTAAATATCCTTTAGACTGCCACAACTATCGGTCTTAAGTGTTTTAAACTGTTTACATATTTTAGTTCTTATGGATCGTCACATGGCTCAATGTGACTGGGGCGTACAATACATGTACAGAAATATATCTATATATATATAAATATATATATATATATATATATATATATATATATATATATATATATATATATATATATAACGTAAGATAATGTATTATTTTTGTAAATGAAGCAAACAGGACCCCCCTTCCTCCTAACACACATGCTTTTTTATTTTTATATAGATAGATACATAGATAGATAAACAAAATTTCTGTCAACTCTCAATATTGTAACAAAGCAGAAAATGTATTACATTTTAGCCACATTTTCATTGATATTTCTGCCACTAAAGCTCATTATGCAGAAAGGTAAAATTCATAAAATGTGTCTCAGCTCTTCATTTTCTTTATCTTCTGTTGTAAAAAATAAATAAATCCAAGGACCTACTCTGTTTAGCTGTGTTTAATGGTTTTTACATGGTCATCAATAGGCCAGTTTACATGTTGGTTTGTTTCACATGAATGGAGAATGCACGTGAAACTTGGCAGGGAAAGCTTGTGAAAATGGTCTCAGAATTTTACTGTGAAAGTCTCAATTTCTTGAGATTCCAGGAAATGCTTGTGAAATCAACGCCCACTTACACACGTAAACACAAGTTTCTCGTGAAAATATTATAGACCTCATTCAAGTCCTTTCCTGAAGCTGCTATCAAAGTCACATGGGGATACATAAGTTACCATGGTCGAAAGATGGCAGCAGGGAAATTAATTTTTTGTTTGCAGTATTTCCTTTATCAGATTGGTGTTGCAGATAACCCCACTGTCTTCCCAAGAGCTTTGCATAATGCTAATCATTCACAGATCTAAATCTGTTTGTAAAGTATCATACAGATTGTATTTACCAAGTTTCTGTTTAAAACTATTATAACAAATGTTTGATAAACTGCATCGTGGGCTTGTGAAGTCAGGTGGTTAAAGCTACTGTACAGTACTTCAGAATATACTTGCAAATAGCTTTCCAAACAACTGTCAAAACATCTTTATTGTAAAGCGCAACTACGTACTATGTTTAAATGTGTAAGACTACTCCAATGCAATTTCTCCTGGTTACTTATGTCTGAGCAAAACCCATGTCCATCCTCCACCGTTGGAGTGATGAAGAGGCTTGGGTGTTAATATACATAAGGGAAGAAGATATGATGAGGCAGCTTGATAAATGCACAACACAAACACTGTTTAACTCACTCTCAAAATAAAATGTGGTGTGGAATTTCCGTGACTTATTTCTTGGGAATTAACAACACTACTCAATATTCCAATCCTTTATTAAGCAGAAGCAGCCATTCAAGTCCAGCATAATTGAGGATGCTACATTTGGTATAAAGAGATACAAAATAAGCTAATGAAACAAAAATGTGATACAAAATAAAAGTACACTGTCAGGTTACAAAAATAAAGATAGCCGTGCATCTCTAATAGCAGGACCCTCTTCATATCGCTGTTGTGCAATTCTTGCTGGCGGCGGAGGTATCTGTTACTTTGCCTGAACAGGAGGCTGAAATAAATTGGGGAACAAGCTTGTGGTTCACTTCAGTAGGATCCTCCCTTGCAGTAGCTCAAAAGCATGTTCAACGACCACTCGGATTAGGCCAAGATTATTATTAATAAAGATCTATCCCTCCCCCAACAGATAATGTGTGATAAGCAGCATGGGTGACAACACTAAAACAAAGTATTAAAAAAGCTGTCACTATCCATCAGCAAATCAGATCTTTAACTACTTCCGCTCCAGACATACAAATGAAATCCCTTCCCAGGTACCAGATTTTAAAAATAATAATGTTTTCAAACCTGTAATTGCTATAAAATGTTAACATATGATAAATAAAACACAAACAAATTACCTAAACTGTGTTTTTCATTAACCCTTTATGCTCCTGTGTACAACGCAGGCATTGTGATGGATCTGGCTGCCGCAGACGCCTGTTTTACTGCCTTGTACCCAGAACTGTGTGTTAGATAGTACTTCATCACAGAACTGCCATTTCAAACCAAACAGCTTCCTGTTTGCAGCTGGCTTACCTGTAAAGTAGCTGCATGCTCTTTTGTTGGTACAGTTACAAACGTAAGTGATTAGCTTTTCGGGAACAAAACCCAAAAAGCACTCCAACGGAGAAAGCAAACACTCAAGTTCCACGGCGGAGTGCACACCTGTGTAAACAGGTTCAAAATCAAATGATGGAGGACTGGCATCATTGTAGAGATCAGTAATAAATATCCAGTCCCCAGGTGTTCTTGGTTCCACATCCTCTTTATCATCATCGCTGAGTGATAAGTCAGCATCACTGTTGCTGGTATCGAAATCCTCCGAACCAACTTTGAAATCTTCATCACTCCCGCTGTCGCCCTCCACGTACGTTGCCATCTTTAGCTTTTGCTAAAAACTATATAAAGTACAACTAAACAAGTAAAACAAATAATAATACAAAAAATTATAATTTGAAACACACACACACACACACACACACACACACATATATATGTACAGCTCTGGAAAAAATTAAGAGACCACTGCAAAATTATCAGTTTCTCTGGTTTTACTATTTATAGGTATGTGTTTGGGTAAAATGAACATTTCTGTTTTATTCTATAAACTACTGACAACATTTCTCCCAAATTCCAAATAAAAATATTGTCATTTAGAGCATTTATTTGCAGAAAATGACAACTGGTCAAAATAACAAAAAAGATGCAGTTTGTCAGACCTCCAATAATGCAAAGAAAATAAGTTCAGATTAATTTTTAAACAACACAATACTAATCTTTTAACTTAGGAAGAGTTCAGAAATCAATATTTGGTGGAATAACCCTGATTTTCAATCACAGCTTTCATGCGTCTTGGCATGCTCTCCACCAGTCTTTCACATCGATGTTGGGTGACTTTATGCCACTCCTGGCGCAAAAATTCAATCAGCTCAGCTTTGTTTGATGGCTTGTGACCATCCATCTTCCTCTTGATCACATTCCAGAGGTTTTCAATGGGGTTCAGGTCTGGAGATTGGGCTGGCCATGACAGGGTCTTGATCTGGTGGTCCTCCATCCACACCTTGATTGACCTGGCTGTGTGGCAAGGAGCATTGTCCTGCTGGAAAAACTAATCCTCAGGGTTGGGGAACATTGTCAGAGCAGAAGGGAGCAAGTTTTCTTCCAGGACAACCTTGTACTTGGCTTGATTCATGCGCCCTTCACAAAGACAAATCTGCCCGATTCCAGCCTTGCTGAAGCACCCCCAGATGAGTCCAATTTTCAGCTTTGCTCAACACCTGGTCGTCTAACGGTTAGACGGAGACCTAGAGAGGCCTACAAGCCACAGTGTCTCGCACCCACTATGAAATGTGGTGGAGGATCGGTGATGATCTGGGGGTGCTTCAGCAAAGGCTGGAATCGGGCAGCTTTGGCATGAATCAAGCCAAGTACAAGGTTGTCCTGGAAGAACAGAATGGGAAACTTGATGTACACACGAACAGCATGGTACTGTAAGTGGGTTTTCATTTGACGTACGTGCGTCAAACGATGACAAGTGGATTTGTTCTCGTTAAACTTTTCTCTGCTCATGTAAACAGTATTTTGGGGACTTTCACAGTTAACAGCATGAGAATCTAAGCGGGCCATCAGCATGGCTAATTTAAATCTGACCCCCCCCCCCTCCCCCTCTCCTTCATTTGCATAGTGTTTGGGGAAAAGTAGGCATTCCAAAGGGAAATGAGAGCCTTTACATGTAAACACAAAAAGGCACCGTGTCCACGTTTATTTCATGAGAAACAGAGGTCTCAAGAAAAGTCAAATACTCATGTAACGTGGCATAATGTCATTTATTCTGCTGTGTCTCACATTAAAATCTGCAGTATTCACAATAGCCATGATTTTCGAAATCTTACTTCGATTAATATATGGATACATCTTTGTATATTCTTCTTTGAACTTCTGGCTGTTCCATCTTTTTAATTGGTTTTGCAGCCATTTCCATCCAGTTTTATTGAAACGTCTCAGCACAAACTATAAGTTAACATCTGCTGTTAAGCAACCCCACTGCTTTTGATTTCAAAGCAAGATCTGTCACTCAACAGAGGCACCCAATCCCAATACGCTTTTCAGAGGAGGACACACCCTAAAAGTCATGGGAAATCCCTTGCAAGTTACCCTCACAAAGAGTGGCAAGAGTGCCACACATACAGCTACTTAATATAACTGCATTCAAAGACACTTAACCATAGTTTTAAGGGCTTTGCCCGTGTCGTAGCAACTGCATGAAAACCATAGTTGCTAAGGTCAAAACCTAGAAGTTGGTAACTCTGTATTGTGCAATGGCAGCTCTGCTTCAGTATGTCTCACAATCCCAGCAGAAACAATTTACTGGCATTTCGATAGGCTCATACCAATAGAAAGCCCTAAAACCATCATCTGTAAATGTTTGTTTAAGTATATGCTAAATCTGTGGAAGGTTTAAAGCTGAAAAGCGACCTGACTGAAACCAAGCTAAACTATCTGTAGGTTCCATCCATCAAGGTGTCCAGATTTTGGAGAGGAGCAGGAGTTTTGTCTTTAAAACGTGTCAACAGTTTGCGTTGGATGGCTCTGAACTGCATGGCCCTCTGCGACAGGAGGGCCTGTTTTTTCTCAGTGTTCAGCTGCAACTGCAATTAATACATATCATATGAAGAAAATATGCTTTACCTCTATAGGCAAAAATGGACAGAACATAAGAAATACAAAACAAGAAGAGGATTGTCCCTTCCTTTGAATGTTGCTAGAGTTTTAGATGTTGCTACTTAGGCTATTCTGTAAATGTATACATCTATGTGTAATAAAGTGTGTTCTACCTTCTGTTCTAAACTTTTAATGGGCTTCCATTTATGCCATCTTGTCCTACTCTCTGTGATAAATGTATCTTTAGTATTTAATTTCTCCTATACCTTTTAGGAATTTATAAACTTCAACCCTTTAATTACCATGTTACACAGTGCAGATGTATTTATAAGCCTGTTTATATTATTATTATTATTATTATTATTATTATTATTATTATTATTATTATTATTATTATTATTATTAATTTAATGAAAATAAGTGTAAAAATATCTGGGGTGGGGATTAATCTAAAACTACCACAAACCTCAAAATGGTGATCAACTTTTTCAAAGTACTCCTGTACAGGAATAGGCCCAGCAAAGCTGCCCCTGAAGTCTTTGGCTCCTTGTCTGGCAAAATGCTTTTCAAAGCACTTATTGAACTCTTGGGTTATCAGCCAAAGATCTTCAAATGCTTCACTCTGAATTCTGTATCGCTCTTAAAAAAAAATAAAAAGGTCAAATTCCTTTTATTTTAAAAGGTGTAATTTAATTAAACATCTATACCAGAGGTGACCATTACGTTTCTTTGAGCCTGCATATTCACTGCAAGGACATTCCATCAATTGATGACCTTTGATACAGCGTTGGTGCATGCGTATTTAGATCACCTCGAGTGAAAGCTGGATGTGCAGCTGAAATTGAATTTCTTAATTTTGAATTAAGTGCTAATTTGTTTTGTGTAGACAATGGCATTGACCAAACCATCCACAAGTAAAAAACTACAGTATGAGGCTTTAAGCCAGAATGGAAGGAAAAGTTTGCTTTCACTGAAAACAGTGGTAAACCTGTGTCTCATTGTGGTAAAGTGGTGATTACGTGCAGGTGAGCGCAGTGCTGAGCGGATTAATGACACAAGAGGAATGTTTTTCAGGTGCAAGGGTGTTTATTAAGTAAACAAAAAAAAAAAACCTTCTTTATTTATTTATTTTTTAAACCGAACATTCAGATCTTCAAGGGAGGAGCTTGTCAAAAAAAAATGGCTTTTTATGTGATGTGTTTGGTGAAATTTGGCTTCAAAATAACTGAATATATTTTATTTAAAGTGCCTGTACAGTATAAACATAAATAATGGAGAAAGACCAGTGTTATATTTAAGACACTGTATTAAATAACTGAAAGGATCTGCAATGTTCTCCTTTCTACTTGTGTATTTTGCTTGTGTAAGCACTGTAAGTGCAATATTCTGTTATAATGTTTGAGAGAATTATAAAAAAAAAATGTTTAAACCAATGTTAGTATTTAAAATCTCTTGCTAGCAAACATTTCATGTTTTACAGTATATGTCTTCTGGCTCTTGGCCATATGAGAATTTTGGTATGCGGCTTGTAGGTTCATGAAGTTTGGCCACCCCTGATCTATATTGTAATATTTTGAGTATTTATACAGAACTTACATTGAACACTTAACCTTATAATTTTACATAGTGAGCACTGAAATCTGGAGACTCCAACTGTAAAATAGAATATTCTATAAACTGTTACATGAAAAATGGAGGTAGTAATTAAATATTAAATAATACAAAAAAGGTGGAAAAGAGCAGAAAAAACAAAACCCTAAACAAAAAAAAATAATGTTACCAGTTCAGTACAGTGTATGCTTTTCTGAATCTAACAATACTTACGGGATGTTTTTGAAGCCAGCAGCATGACCCTGGAACCTGAAATCAGCTGGAGGCCAAGAGCATTCACCTGCTCTTTTACAATTGTCTCTCCAAAGTCTTTTACAGCACAATTAATAGAAATAAAGATTCTAGTTAGAATTCACTTACTACTCATTTACTGCTAAGTGAGAACAAAACATACCAATTATATTATTTTAGGTTTCAACAGAAGGAAAAAAATAAAAAATTCAGAAAGATAGTCACTCAGACTTTTATCAGCTATGGGATGCCAATGTTTCTGATTTTCACGCATCTGCATGCTTGTTTTTCTGCAGTTATTTGCTCGCCATACAAATGCAAATTTATTTTACTTGGATGGGAAACTTGAAAGTCTGGTTATCATCTTCAGATTAAGTCTTGTGAATGGTTTTTCTTTATTTATAAAGAGTATTCAAAAAACAGACACCTTGTCAAGCATATTCCTACAGCCACACAGTCACCATATTACACAAGCATAGCATGTGTTGGCCAGAAAGGAAATTCTGTGCTGTACTAAAACTGTTGCTGCTTCTAACAGGCAGTACACAGCCTCTCTGAAGGCTTCATTCATATGGAAATGGAAATTATACAGAGCATGTTTACTTCCCCTGATCGAAGCCTCCTGGAGTATTTCTAGTTAGATCACAGAGCAGACAGGAAATGCGCGACCACCATTGCCAGACAGAAGATGCAGGACCATCAGTCATCATGCTCTCTGTAAATTTTTTTCATGGCAAAAATTACTGAACCTGTGCCAATTGGTTGATATCCCATTAAAAAAAAATCATATTTGAAGGTATTTGCACAATACTGACTGTCCAAAAACACTGAGTGACCTCGCTACTGAAGCCTGCAGTGTTGAAGGCTTTCCTGATCTGGGCCACGGTAGCACTATTTGTTGCTTATCACAATATGTTGCACACTTCTGCAGTATCTATTATGACCCGCTCCCAACCGGAGTGGTGGTTCACTGCAAACGGGTATTTCAGAAACACCAGGAGACTTGTCTTGATGGACACGTTGCAGTCAATGCAGTGCTGAAGAAGGAGCTGGTTGCATGGGCACCCACTACAATGCACCTTAGAGAAGCCACCGAGATCCTTTTGCTTTCCCATAATTGTAAAAACACATATACGTCTAGTGGATCCCATGACATGTCAGACAACCCCATACATTCTATATCAGACTAAGGAATTTTGTAATTTTACTTACATGCTCCAGTATATCTGGTCAGTTAGAATGCCTATCATTTCATCCATGTGTGTTAAAATACGTTTAATTTACCACTAGCTACTACAGTATACCATATTCAATAAGATTTCGGATTATGAAACAGTATTTGTCACATAGGATTTCTACCTGGGAAGATTTTTCGAAGATTGACTGGAAGCTTGTTGGTGTCGACGGTCACTTTGTAATTAGCGTTCTTCAAAGGCAATGCTGGAATGCAAACCAATCTTAGTGGTAAATTGAAGTTACACTGTGAAACCTGTGATATACCTGAAAGATTAAAAAAAAAAAATGTAGGCTTAATTGTCCTTCCCAAATACATTGATTCATACCCATATGTACATTTTTTTAAGCTCTTAATTTCAAATTTCAGAACTCTGAAAAAAAAACCTCTTTTTAAAAAGCTTTTATCATCATATGACAGTAGTTGTGTAACAATAAATAAAATATAGGCTAGATCGTGTCTCACATACCTAATACATGTGCTATGCAAATGGTATTCTTCACATGCATACTGTAATATATTAAAACTGAATCTCCATGTTGAAAGTTAGCTTGTGACAGTCACATAGGGCAAGACAGCATATTTGACAGACATACAATATATCTGATAGTAAGCTGGAAATGAGTGCTGACTTATGACTGCACACATTATTGATTTACTCTGTGGGGACCATTCTGCATTGCAGACTCCACTGAAGGAATCTGAGACTGTAATTATTGTATGTAAGCAGTGCTATGTAATGTTTTTCCTATTTTTGGTCCAAACCCCCAAATATCAAATTTCTTCAAACATGTAATAATAATAATAATAATAATAATAATAATAATAATAATAATAATAATAAATACCTGAAAACATAAGGATTACAAGTTCCAAAATAATAAATCATAAATGAAGACATGAGTATCACCATGGATATAATATTTATGTCAAAAGTACATTTTTTACCACTCCTTTGGTCTGCTACAGTCATTTAAAAGGGGGGGGGGGTGGACTATTCCAGTAGCAAGAACTGGTCACCAGCACCTCCTTAATCCTTTCCTGTTATGTCTGGCCAGGTAACTTAACCCATTTACATGTAAGATTTTCACAGTACTGAAGGAATGGTGACCCGAGGGATTATCTACAAATACTTAACGTTTTTTTTTTTTTTTTTTTGTCTTATTTCTTTCTCATTCATAATTCCTAAACCAGACACTGACTGTCACCCCAGACACAAACAACAACCAAAGACTGTTCTCACAGAGGTTTACATGATACAAAAAGTACGCATTTAATGTGGCAAACTAACATCTGGAAACTGTAGACTAGTTGCTTTCACAGGTTGGGTACGCCACAGGCAGCCAAAGCAAGATAGCACAGGACACAACAACAACACTGGCCTGTACAGGAAGTATTTATATCAACTTTCCACCCTGTCTTCTTTGTATTTGTATTCATGGGAGTCTGGGTTGGCATCACAATGGCATGCCAGGGGTGGAAGGTTCTATATTCCCTTCAGACCTGATATATGTTTTTTCCATATGCAGGTAAAACCCTAATTTGTGGTACTAGAGGCTGAAGATAGCACGTTGTTAAAGCCAATATTCTGAACTGACCTATCACCCAAGAAGCATTCCCCCACTTAATATTAAAATACATTATACAGCACACTTTTTTTTCTAGTCATTGTCTAGCATTGTTGAGACCATACTGCATAGTCAGTGTCAGCATAAGCTATGCTTATGACCATGCATGATTACTGGTCTTCCAGTTATGCAGTCAATTTGAACTGATTTTAGACTTCAATTCCACAGACATTACATTATATCCACATATTTAGCCATAAAGCAAAATGTTCTTGATTCAGTTAAACCAAATTGGGGCGGACAAATACGTTTCTAGTACTGTACGTTTCTCCGTTTAGGGAATAAGGAGCAATAGAACATCTAGGAAATGTAAACTATCATAAGGGCTCTTAAGAGTTACACGTTTTTAGCTTTGCAATCAAAAAAACAAACGTAATCTATCATCAAAATTGTCTCCTGGGCAAAATAAAGCTGGATCTGGCAGACAAGTCTGTATTATTACAAAGTAGTTTTCCTTCTGGGGTTTACACCATAATTTGTCGATGGCCCCAGCTGATCCATGCTTTTGGTTACGATCACAAAGCATCCCCATCATAAATCTTTGCAATGCAACACACATGTATTTTCAGCTGGTGAACTTTTTACCTAGTAGCTACTGAGATCCTTTCTAAAAACAAACCTGTTCATAAACCTGGTATCCAACAGTATTCCCTGGCAACCCCTGGAGTTTATGAGCTGGTAGCTAGATGATTTAGCTTGATTTTAAAGGTTTGTGACAGCTTTTCACCTGCACTCTCTTGCATTTAACAGTCCCTTCATGAATGTACTGTTTAATACAGTAAGAATTAAATTCAACAGTAATCTCCAGCTCGTGGAATTTTCAAAAGTTGTATGACTACCATTATTGTGTCCTGCTCTGTAAGGGAAAATGCATAAATATAACAAAAGTTTGCATATTCTGGGTGTGTAAATAAAATATTTATAAAGGTGTAAATGTTTTAAAAAATATATATTATATTGGAAGAATATTGTATTGTACTATTTTATAGCATTTTTTTTTTATATTGCTTTTACATTGTGTCAGTAGTTATAGTATTGTGCATGTGTAGAGTATTGTGCAAAGCTACTGACACAAATTATACATGCTGTCTCTTGAACACAAGACATACAAACAGGTTCAGAAACAGAATATTAAGTTAAAATTAATTTCAGATTAAATGCAACTTTAATATTGTTTCTTCCCATTATTGAAACCACTTTTTGCACAAGGAGTTTATACTTACTATAATAGATATAAAAGTGAGCTGCACTGAAAATGTGCCATGTGTTCAGAGTTCCTCAATAATGTATTAGCATATCACTGAATATTAAATCAATGGAAAATCAAAAAGGTCTTAAAGGGATGGATACATTTTTTTCTCTTTACTTTCTGTTGCTGCCTCCTGTGTCCAATGTATGGTAGGATAACATAACATTAAAATAACGCCTGTTATTGGGATATTTCACATGTGCTAAACTGATAAATCAACCCTACTCCCCAACTACTGGAATACACCTCTCTAGACAACACTTTCCTTTCAGCGATATCGCTGTTTGTGCTTTTCCACTGTCACAGTAGCGATTGCTGAAAAACTTTAATTTGACCAAGGTGTGGTGTCTAGACCACACGTCTCCCAATTTATCAAAGACAGTACAAGCAGTTACATATTGAAATGTGTTTGTGCTTAGCATGAACAAAAAGAAATCCAAACAATTTGCAATTATGTTTTAAGATGTTGTCTATTAGTGCAGGAGGCAGGAACACCAAGTAAAGTTATACTCATGTAATTTCATACTCACTTGTTGGGTTTAGATCTGTTTATGAAAGCAGTGTAAAGAAAAACAAAATAAGTCAAGGGGTGTACAAGGATAAAGCCACCGAGAGAAAGGTAAAATAATGCTCTCGTGATTTTTTAATTTCTCATAAACAACTCTTCTAAACAGAACGTAGTTCATTTTGTATAACGCCATGGAAACTGGTGACAGTCTGTGGTATTGTTACGCGTTGTTCCTGCACTGAAGCAGGCAGACAGGCAGGTGAGAGCCGGAATGGAGGCAAGGAGACACAGAAGTGCAGTTAAACACGCCAGCACAGCGCTCAGTATTTATTAACACACAAAACAAAACAAACAATAATGACATGTGACACTACCAGCAATGGTAGCGCACAGAGGACGGTACAAGACTTTAAAAACACTAAAAATAAAACACAATACAACAAACAAACTATAAATCAAAGGTGGCATGAAAACGGCAGGCCTTGCAGCAGCCCCAATCATAGTGATCATTATGTTTTTACACTGACACTCTGCTGAGACACGCCCACCTGCCTGCTGGAACAGCTGATTGCTTTCAGCTGCTGCTCCAGGCAGACAGGCAAATGTCCCCAGAGGAGCGCCACCACAGCTCAACAATTAATTAAATCAATCTATTAACAATTAACCCAAAAATATACAATAAACTACCTATTTCCCCATGTGCAGGGGTTACGCCCTGCCAAATAGATCAATAAAAAATAAATAAAAGAGCACAACAGAAAACAACCAAGGAGAAGTCTACTGGTCATGTTTCTGACAGACCACTTCTTAAGACAAGTACAATGGTTGGCAGCAAATAAGGCTTCACAATACATCTAGTGAAGAGGCTCCCTTTTATCTTTATCTAATCAGATAATTGCACTGATGTAGTCATATTTTTCAAAGCTTTCTTCTAAATTTTGAACTATTAAAAATAATGGTCTAAAATGTGAAGATTTGTAGAAGAAATACTAAAAATGACTTGTTTGCACATTTTGGTGAATCATGCTGGCATTTAGCCTTGAAGTGAAGCACTGAAAAGAATAACTCCCAAGCTCTGGCAGATCTCATAAGCGTTGTATGAGTTCTCAAAACAGTGTTGGTGGCACCAACAATAATACATGGCCATAATGAAATTTCATTTAATAACATTAAATTTCTATTCACACAATTTTGTACAAACCTCAGAAGTTCAGACAATTATATGGAAACATAGCAAAAAATATAAAGCTAACATTGTTAAAAAAAAATCCTGTCCTATACAATAAATTAACATTAAAAGCCAACTATAGTTAAATAGAAGTGTAGAAGCGGGGTTTACTGGTACTTAAACAAAATAAGGCACAAACCTAGTATATTTGTGGGCTTTAGTTAGTATGTCTCTGAATTCAAACCTATCAGCAACAAAAAACAAACACCTGTCAAAACACCATAAATAAAAGTGTATCAGGATACAAACTATATATATATATATATATATATATATATATATATATATATATATATATATATATATACACATATACACATATACACACACACAGTGAGATATCACTACCCATCTTCACTTCTCTCCACACAATTAAAAGGTTTGCTGCCCCTTCAAAAACTGACCCAACACAAAACTTGAGGTTTAAGCACTGACGGGCTGTGTTTAATTTACAAAATAAACAAAACTGAAAACAAAAACCTAGCTCTCTCAGCACTAACTACACACTTCCAGATTCTAACTAATTAACCGAACAGGTAAGCTGCTTACTGGTTTGCAAAAGTTTCAAAACACACTTCCTTTTTAATACGACTGAACACACTCTCAGTCAGGTTTCTTCCCACAGCACAGCCCCGAGTACACTGGCTGCTTTTCTTATATACACTGCAGCTGACTGCAATTTGCAAGTATTGCCAGCTGATAGTAATTAACAAACAATTATCAATAATACAATTAATAAACAAGTATGCACACATTTTTTATTGTTATTTTATGGGGGGGTTTTCCCTCCACAGGGCCTTGTGCCCTGTCTCACAATACCGTATTACTTCAAATTAACACCACCCTCAAATTAACGCCTCACTCAGATATCAGCTTTTTAATAGACGCAGCCCTCGAATAAACGCAGCTCTCAATAAAGAATCGTAAATACATCTATTTTTCTACCCCTGCTCCTAAATAAAGAAATGCGCAACTCTGGCTATGTGCATGTGACGCCCCCTAATAGACTGCAGCCTGAACCCATAATACAAACTAATGTTCACACACCTTAGTAAGCAAATTTTATTTTATGGTCAGTCCCGACAGACAACCCAAGATGAACTACTTACAGCACAGCAGTCTTTAACATCAGCCAAGACAACAGGGAATAAAATAAGGTCTGTCTGTTTATGTCTTCCTCAGATTGAAAACTTAAACTTAAACTCAGAGAAACTTAGAGTTTTGCCACTCTGGTACTTTGGCTATCCGAAAGCTAGCCAAAGATATCTTCTTGTAGGGGGTTTAGTTGTTTTGTTTTTATATTTAATTGGAATTTTCCTGTACAATTAAATAAAAAAAAAAAAATAATAATTTGAAAGATTTAGTTTTAGTTTCTCGGACATTACAAACAAGCTGGTAAATCACAGTGAGAAAAAATATATAATAACCGGGTAAGATATATTTTAGTTTTAACAGAAATCAAACCAATATTCAGAGGTAATATTTTTCATTATGAAATAAAACTACATCACACTCAACTTGTATAATCGCTGCCCTCGTTTAAGGGCCACAGTCATTTTGATCAATTTAAAATATACGCCGCAGCGCCAAACTGAAGTAATGCGGTGTATACTGAGAGGAACGGTAGTTCATCGTACTAGTTAGAAAAACTTTTGAAACTACCGTAAGTCTCTATACAGTTCCAAGAGTTTTGCTGTTATCACCATGTTGCAGCTGCAAAATTAAATCATTTAGAATTACCATCTGTACCAGTACCAAAAGTCTGAAACTTTCTTATATCAAATGTGAAAAAACAAACAAAACGTAAACACCTCTGTAACAGGGCGAGCAGCCCTGTACAGTATTGTTTATTTTAGAACGGGGGTTCCCCTCCGCCCCTGTACTGTATTTTGGGTTTTGTATTATTTATTTATTTATATAAATGATGGCGTAGCCATGTGTTTTGTTTATTGTTTTGTATATGTTCTGCAGCGTGGATGGGAAGCCCCTTCCACGTTGATTTAATTAGCAATAATCAAACAGAAAAGCTAAATAACTAGACATATACCAATCATGTGATTCCATATGTTGGTCAACATCAAAATAAACCAGAGATCACAAGCAGTTTGATATATACACCATTTATATTAAACAATGTATTTATGTTTAAGACAGCACATTGCAGGAAATAAAAAAATGATCATGGTTTGAACTTGCAACATGACGTCCTTAAACAGCACACGGTCTTAGCCCGCTGCGCCACTGGGCAAATGTGTTGATTTTTTTTAAGCTTACATCCATGCCTGACCAGCTTTTGCTCAAAACAAAGGTTCTGCTCGATTCTAAAAATGCTCTATTTCCTGTTTGAAAATATCTAGTTTCCTGTTTGGATACCATAGAATGGAATTGTACACAAGAGTCGCATGTAGCTTCCTTGTCTAAATCTTTGATCGCTGACAAATTGTAGTTCCTCGTTTAATTAAAAATTAAATAAAGAAATCATTTATTAGGTGGAAATAAATAAATGCTTAAAAATGCATAGAGGGATACATATATTTAGAAAAAAATCTTAAATAAATACATTTAAAATTAATGTTTATATTATAAATGTATAAATAAATTCATAAATAGCAAGCCAGAAAAATGTCATATTAACACTAGAAGCCCCGCGGCGGTCATTTTGGTGGTTTTTGGTTTTAAAATGTAATTTTCTCCAGTCGTGTAACACATATGGGGTTACACGTTCGTGTACCTTTCTGTCAGGATGTACTAAATATTCTCACAAAGCATGAAATGTGGGAGTACAGAAATAAATGAGATTTATAACATTATACCTAAAAGACCCGGGAGCATAGACGGCCACAAAGAAAACAGTCGTATTTTGATTATACAGAACGGTGTTCTACTTTATTATTTTTATTTACCAGTCCGCAATGTATTTAGCTGTAATCCCATTAGTCTCTACCTTATATCTGAGTGAATGACTGACAGTCTATTGTTTTCAGTCAGCCTTTTGAATGCTGCCAGCTGTGCTTGGATTAACATCGGGACTAGTGAAAATAAATACCTCAGACCATGGAGTTTTACTACGCAACAAGCTGGAGCTGATGTTTTGGATCAGATGACACTGAAGTATTCTGTGAAAGCTGGCTCCCGACGGTGGTCTGTTCAAGTGTTTTACAATGTATTGGACCTAGCAGCCATCCACTCCTGGGTACTTTACACAGAATGCATGAAGAAGAATTTTCCAAGGAGAGAATATATTTACAGTTAGCACAGGAACTTTGCAAGAAGCATTTGGAAAAGAGAGAGACTGTCAAGCGTGCACCCGCAGCTGAAGCTGGCAACCCTGTTGAAAGCTGCCAGAGATGCCAATGCGGGGTTGGCAAGTGCAATAAAAAGAAAACTTCAGACAGCTGTGCATTATCTGTATTGATCATGAATAGCCTTCAAGGGAAAGGAATACCCTTTTGTCGAAAAAAAAAATTATACTTTTTGTTATAACTTCTTGTGCTGTGCGCTTCTGGGAAATGTTTTTTTTTTAAGTTTATTTATCTAAGTTGTTGAGTTTCTTTTGCTCATTTCAGTTTTATAAATATGTACTGCATGTTGTAAACCGATGTCTGTTCAGATGTTTATTTATTTGAATTTTCCTGTTTTAATTTGCAAAATAAATGTTATATATACAGTGCCTATAGAAAGTCTACACCCCCTTTCACATTTTTCACCTTTTGTTGCCTTATAGCCTGGAATTAAAATGCATTAAAATAGTTGGTGGTCTTTTTTAAAATTTATCTGCACATCCTATCCCACAACTTCCAAGTGAAAGAAATATTCTAGAAATTTGTAGAAAATTAATTAAAAATAAAAACTGAAATAGCTTGGTTGGATAAGTGTCCACCCCCCTTGTAATAGCAATCCTATATTAGCTCAGGTATAACTAATCGCCTTCAAAATCACACACCAAGTTAAGTGGCCTCCACCTGTGTTAAATTGTAGTGATTCACATGATTTCAAGATAGATTAAGCTGTTCCTGTAGGTTCCCTCTGCTGAGTAGTGCATTTCAAAGCAAAGACTCAACCATGAGCACCAAGGCACTTTCAAAAGAACTCCGGGACAAAGTTGTTGAAAGGCACAGATCAGGGAATGGGTATAAAAAAAATATCAAAGGCCTTGAATATCCCTTGGAGCACGGTCAAGACGATAATTAAGGTGTATGGGACCACCAAGACCCTACTTACTGGATGACCGAGCAAGAAAGAGACTGATCAGAGAGGCTACCAAGAAGCCAATGGCAACTTTGCAAGAGCTACGAGCTTTTATGGTCAAGACTGGTCAAAGTGTGCATGTGACAACAATATCCCAAGCACTCCACAAATCTGGCCTGTATGGTAGGGTGGCAAGAAGGAAGCCATTACTCAAGAAAGCCCATCTTGAATCCCGTTTGAAGTATTAAAAAAAACACTCAGGAGATTCTGTAGCCATGTGGCAAAAAGTTTTGTGGTCTGACAAAATCAAAATGGAACTTTTTGCCCTAAGTGCAAAGCGTTGTTTGGCGCAAACCCAACACAGCGCATCACCCAAAGAACACCATCCCTACTGTGAAGCATGGTGGTGGCAGCATCATGTTATGGGGATGTTTCTCATCAGCAGGGACTGGAGCACTTGTCAGGATAGAAGGGAAAATGAATGGAGCAAAGTACAGAGAATTCATTGAGAAAAACCTGCTGCCCTCTGCAAGAAAGCTGAAACTGGGACGGAAGTTCACCTTTCAGCACGACAATAACCCAAAGCACACAGCCAAAGCTACACTGGAGTGGCTAAGGAACAAAAGGGTAAATGTCCTTGAGTGGCCCAGTCAGAGCCCTGACCTAAATCCAATCAAAAATTTGTGGCATGACTTGAAGATTGATGTCCAGAAACATCTCACCCAAAAGACAGAGCACAAGGAGGTTAAGAGACTTGCCCTCAATCATACAATGAGTCAGTGGTTGAGGCAGGATTTGAACCAAGTACTGGCTGGTTACAAGCCTCTATCTTTAACCACTAGACCACACAGCCTCCTATAATTATATAGTATAGTGCTGTAGATCTTTTTAGTTAAGGTAAAGTAGGCAGTTTAATGTTAAACCCCAATTTCTGTAGTTTAATAACTGACCCAGTTCAATGGATTTGCACATGTGGTCCCTTTGGTTAGATCTCTTGATGTGGGCCATTTCGTTCTGCTCGGATATGCAGATTCTGAGATTCAGAGAATGAAATAAAATTTAAAAATTGTGGTTGCAGTAGTCAAGTTGCAGTATATATATATATATATATATATATATATATAATATATATTATATATATATATATATGTATATATATATATATATATATATATTAAAGAATAGATTATTAGCTTGTTTTTTGTCAGCACGACCTGTTTTGATGATCCCTTTCTAGTAGTGACATGCCAGCTGAGTCACGGGTGCTTACATAAACAAACATGCACTTTTCTAAAGCTTAATTCATATTCAATGTGAGCCACGGCAGTCAAGCAAGCCATTAAATGGGTTATCTTCAGGGACCAAGATATCTCTTGGAAGGAAGCCCTGGGCAACATAGCAGCATTTTTCAGATTCCAACTTTAATTTTGGTACCAAGTAGTTTAGCATCAGTGAAGATTAGCTTGTCTGTTATATGAAGACAAGATACGAATAAGAACATTTAAATCAAAAAGTTAATTGTTGTTTTTTTACTCTAAATTGAAAGACAATTTGATTTTTTCAAGCTTAGTTTACATTTAAAGCAGGTGTTTTAGTGCACATTACCTTAGGGGGGAAAAACACATTACTTTAAACTCAATAAGCCAACCCATCTAAACAAAATAGGAAGCTAGGAAGGGAATTAAAAGACAAGACCAAAACTGTGGTATTTTCTGGGATACTGCCGGCACCTTGCAAAGGACCATATGGACAGCTGGAAATAATTAATCTAAACGCATGGCTGAAGACGTGGTGCACACTGGAAGGCTTCACCTGTCTTGATCATTGGACCACATTCAGCAACAAGGATTATCTGTATAGACAGGACGGACTGCACTTAAATAAAAAGGGAACCAACTTACTTGGAGAAAAGATCCTCGAGCAGGTTCAAAAGCATTTAAACTAGAAAAGAAGGGGGGAGAGATCAACAAAAAAAACAGAAGGGAGATAGCATCAAAACAAGGACAATAACTCAGGTAAGACAACCATTAAATGTATTTATCTAAATGCTAGAAGTATCAGAAAGAAAATTTTAGAACTTGAAGCTACTGCTCTAACAAGTAACTATGATGTGATAGGTGTTAAAGAAACTTGGTTATCTGAGAGTGATGGGGACGAATATAATATTTGTGGGTATACACTCTATAGGAAAGACAGGCAGGACAGAAGAGGTGGAGGGGTAGCACTATACATAAGAAACAGTCTTGAAGACCAGGTGTTAAACCTGGACAAAGAAAATAAAGCCGAATCAATATGGGTCAGAATAACGGACCAAAATTCAAAAGGCATAATAATAGGAGCATGCTATAGACCACCAGATTCAGACGGTGAGCAAAATAATCTGTTATACAATGACAATAGAAATGCATGTAGCAAAGGAGGAGCCATACTAAGGGGGGATTTCAATTTCCCCCATATAAAATGGGAAAACCCGGTGGGGAGCACGACAGACGAAATTAAAATGGTGGAAATGACAAATGACTGCTTCCTAACGCAATTTGTCAAGGCACCAACTAGAGGGGAGGCATGGCTTGATTTAGTCTTTTCACATAACGAAGACAGAATAACTAAAACAGAGTTCAGAGAACCACTGGCAAACTCAGACCACAACATGGTCTCATTTGAAGTGCTTTTTAAAACCCCAAAAGTAATGACTAGAGATAAGGTTTACAATTTTAGAAAAGCAAACTATGAAGGTATGAAACAGAGACTAACAGAAGTAGATTGGAGTAAAATAGAGAAAACATCCACAGAAAAAGAATAGCATTTCTTTAAATATGTAGTATTAGAGGTGCAAAACAATTACATCCCTAAAGAAGACAAATCTAAATGTAAAACTAAATTGCCAAAATGGTTTAATAGATCAATTAAAAACAAAATATTCAGTGAAAAAAGGCACTTTACAGATCATTTAAAAGGGACCAAAAACAAAGTACACAGAAAGAGTACATGGAACTGCAAACACAAGTCAAAAAGGAAGGCCAAGAGAGAAATAGAAATGAACATTGCAATGGGGGCTAAAACCAATTACAAAATGGTTTTCCAATGTTACAACAGCAAGAGAACATTCAAAGAGGAGATTAAATGTCTAAGAGATACAAATGGCAAAATCACAGATGAAGAAAAGAAAATAGCAAATATATTAAATGATTACTTTTCACAAGTTTTTACAAAGGAGGATGCGGACAACATGCCCCACATGTCAACCTGTTGCAGCAGCAAAGGCAAACACTGTTGCAGCAGCAAAGGTCATTCAAAATGATCTAGACAAGATTCAGAACTGGGCAGACACATGGCAAATGACATTTAATAGGGAAAACTGTAAGGTACTGCATGCAAGCAATAAAAATATGCATTATAAATATCATATGGGATATATTGAAATTGAAGAAGGAATCTATGAAAAAGACCTAGGAGTTTTTGTTTACTCAGAAATGTCTTCATCTAGACAATGTGGTGAAGCTATTAAAAAGGCCAACAAGATGCTCAGATATATTGTGAAAAGTGTTGAATTTAAACCAAGGGAAGTAATGTTAAAACTGTACAATGCATTAGTAAGACCTCATCTTGAATATTGTGTTCAGTTCTGGTCACCTCAGTACAAAAAGGATATTGCTGCTCTAGAAAGAGTGCGAAGAAGAGCGACCAGAATTATTCCAGGTTTAAAAGGCATGTCATATGCAGACAGGCTAAAAGAATTGAATCTATTCAGTCTTGAACAAAGAAGACTACGCGGCAATCTGATTCAAGCATTCAAAATTCTAAAAGGTATTGACAATATCGACCCAAGGGACTTTTTCAACCTGAAAAAGTCCAGACCTAAACCCCATTTGGTTGTTGTGGCAGGACCTGAAACGAGCAGTTTATGCTCAAAAACCCACAAATGTCGTTGAGTTGAAGCAGTTCTGCGTGAAGGAGAGGGCCAGCGACACGGCGCTGTGAGAGATTGATCAATAACTACAGGAAGCGTTTGGTTGCAGTTATTGCTGCTAAAGGTGGCGTAACCAGTTACTGAGTCTAAGGGGGCGGTTACTTTTTCATACAGCGGCATTGAATGTTGCATAACTTTCTTTAATAAATAAATAAAATAGGTATCAAAATGTTGAGTCATTTGTTCACTCAGGGTCCCTTTTATCTAATATTAGATTTTGGTTAAAGATCTGATAACATTCAGTGTCAAAAATATGCAAAAATGCAGACAATCAGACAGGGGGAAATACCTTTTCACGGCACTGTAACTGCTGGTTTTTGGCTGGTTTAAAGAAACACAATGTGTCTACTTTTTAGCTGATTACTTTCAAGATTTGATGGGGGACCTGACAGCACTGGTTGAAGCAGTGGATTATTCTTGGACCGTACAAGAAAAAGAAAGATTTCAAAACATTCCGGCAAACACATTGTCAACCATTCTGAAGAACCTGGATACAATAATACTGGCCTATGAACAGCAATCTGTGGATGCAAGTCGTCAGCATTTCCGATTTGCTCAATACCCTGATGTTACCATGCATTTGTGGTTTAATGCCCCTGATCAGAATGGGAGATGCAGATTTCAATGTGGTTAACTTGCAATGTACACTTTTTAAAAGTTCAACTACAACTATATTTTCAATAAAATGGACAATACTTTTAAATGTATAATAGTTGTCATTGTTCTGTAATTGAAATTTTGTGTTAGCAGGGTACGCATTTGACTTTAGACTCCTGATAATAAGAATTACTGATAAGAAATTTGTATGACAATGTACTGTATTTATGTTTTTTTTCTTTAAATTTAGGAATAGATACAGCTGAAATGTCTGAAGCCATGCTGTTAAAACAGGACAATTTATCTACAGATCTTTAAAAAAAAAAAAAGTTACTGTGCATAATTTTCTTAGTGACGTGAATACTTGAGAAAACCCAGAACAACTTTTTGTGTGTGTGTGTGATATGGCCAGTATTGTTTTTACAAATTGCATTATTTCTCTAAGGATCTAATTAAATGTAATGCAGACTTTAGATATCAGTGCTTTTGAGGAAATCCAAAATGGGATCTAAATCTATACCAGTATAGATGAAAGCACATTATTCATGTTTTTTTTTTGTTTGTTTTATTGATTTTTTTTTTTTTTTTTTAAGGGGGTGGGCATTATAAGATGATGGGATCAAAATGGAAAAACCTAGCATTGTTAGCTATCTGTATGTAATTAACTCATTTGTTTTAGAGCAATTTAACCACTCTTGAAAACTTTACATTTAAAAGCAGTAGGGCAGTAGAACATAATTTAACTCATATTATTGAACAGATAAAGAAAAATACATATTTGATCTGGCATTATCAAAAAAGGGATATATTTAAATTATTATATAGTCAAGACAGAATTTTTACATTTTTACATTAAACGTGTATTCTCTTCAATCTCACTTGTGGGCCACAATTCCTGTCTTATAAATAGGGGTCTACTTAAATCACGGTAAATTTATGTATTTTTCACAAATAGATTTCACAGATCTGTTTAAACGTGAAATAAACCTAAGTAGACAGTATTTCAGAGTACTGTAAAGTCTAAAAATAGTGGTACTTGCTTCCTTACTAAAACAGAGCACTGTCATTTGTTAAAGGAAAGCATGCAGCATCCCCCTGCAGTTGACTTGCGTACATTGAGACTGCACGTTCTGCATCCACTGAATTGGTTGGAAGTGTACGTTTTGTCAAGTTATACAGATGTGGAAATCAATTAGAAACAGCCCCAAGGGCATTTGGCATACTTTAATAAAGGCAATATATGCAGCACGTTTGTTTGTCATTTTATTTGTCCCATCCAATAATTTATTTTATCAGTACCGATTCAAAGCAAAGAAAACGTGCCTATTTGGGTCTAAAATTCCAGCTGCGTTTAAAAAGTAAACAGCAGGTTGTTTGACGTGAGGTGGCTGTGCTAGATAGTACCTGTAATACTAATTTAACTTAGCTACAACTGACAGGAATACTTTTAGTCTGCGCTGACTTTCCAGTATGTTTTCTGAAAGTTGTTTATTTTACGTTCTGTTCAGCAACCTCTGTAGTAGCCTTTCGTGTGCTTCTGAAGCTAAATAGCGATCGATCTTATTTTTTCCAAAGACACGTTACATGATGTGCAAAACAATTACCACCATCTGCGTGTAAAGTTTCTTTGAGAAATATCTTGACATGATCAATCACCAAAACATACTTTTTTTGCTTTGTCGTCCATTTCTGCTATTTTACCTCCAATGCTGAAAACTAGATTTTAGAAACCTAAACCAAAACAATGCAGCACTGACTTTGTCCCACCACATACTGTAGTCACAGAAAAGCCAGTACAGTTGCACTGAAAGACTAATTAAAACATTGTTGTCCTCTAAACAGTAAACAAGAACGTTAACCACTTTGGAGAAATTTTTTGGAAATTTTATTTGTCTAAGAAGTTTTTTTTCTTTTTTTGCCTAAGTACAATGCACACAGGATGGCGAAGGAATAAACAAAAGGCAGTCTACAGAAGGAAGATACATAGTTTGCGACGCTTGTGTTGTGCAGTAGTTCATTTAAACACAGTTTCTTTATTTTTTCTATCTCTGTACTTGTCCGGAATGCACTGGCCCCTAAAATAGGTGAATTAATCAGCACCCAGCCACCTGACATAAAAGGAGGCTTCAGCTTCCCATTAGGGGGAGGAGGGAGCTGAGGAAGCAAGTGGATAGTTATGCTTGCTATTTTTTTGGTTTGCTCTTTTTGGTTTTGTGGTTTTTTGAATTCAGTGAAGGCATCGCCCAGCCTGGAAACCTTTATTTTTGTAGTTTTGCTTTTGTGTTTTGTGTTTAAATATCTTTGTTTCTCGCCCTTGTCCCCTTTTATTTTGTGTTTAATTGTGAATAAAAGTATTATTTTTTTGAACTGCAGCCTGTCTCTGGGTCTCTATCCACTCGTCAGCCTGTCACACCCCTCAATTTCACGATTTACGCGAAATCGCGATTTAGGTAGACCCCTACTTATAAACAATGGAACTTTAAAGTGTATCGCAAAATTTGTTTTTGGACTTATTTGGGGAGCACAGTAAAACTGTCTAAAACTTTCTGTACCCTTCCAAACTGAAACTGCTGTAGCAATTTGCCACAAAGAATATAATTCAATGAGATAACCTCTACCAATAAACATCATATCTGGACAAACCTTGCTTTTTCATCCAGGTCTGGAATGAGAATTGTATGTTTGTTTTATGATGTACTTTCAGAGCAATATTTAAGTAGTAGTCACTGACACTAAGCTCCTATCAATTCTTCTGTTTCTAGTAAGTAATATGTGTCTATGGGTTAAATATATGATCCACAAGTTTGTCAAAAAATATGGAAACGTTTTGCTGAAAAAAACGAAAATTATACTGTTTCTTAGAGGAGCCCATTGAGAATTGTTTTTTATGTAATTTCTTTCCATATTAGTTAGGCACAATCCCACCTTTTAAAAAACAGCAATTTAATTTTTAAAAATACAATAAAATATTGCCAAAAAGACACATTTCTCCATTTTCAATTCAATGCCAAGATAATTAGAAAATTAAGGCATGCATACAGAGTTTAAAGCACATATTTGTTTTAAACTTAACTTTTGTTGTGCCTAATGCTCAGGACTTTTCAGTCATAATAAATTCAAGCTTTGCAATAAAGCCCAGAATGGCCATCTGCTTCAGAATAGGGAACCAAGCTCCATTTAATAAGAATAAAGGACAAGTGCACTTATCTTCACCCTAACTGCTGCATGCTGACTAATAGGCATGGAGACACAATCCTTCCATATTTTCTGAGAATTAGCCTGATGAAAACTGCAAAGCTATCGAATGAGAGGGACAGCTGCATCTACAGTAAGTATTGTACATATGATCACGCTCAAAGACAATGCTGTATTTTTTGTACAAGAATTACACACTGCAGTAACTTTACATTTTATTTTGCTGTATTTTGCTGTATTTGCTGTTGTCCATATCACAGTGATTTGTTTTTTTTAACATATTCCTGATACTTTTGATATTTTTTATTCACACATCACACCAAGTGATGAAAAATGTACTGCCCAGTTGATTTATGACCCATGAAGTGTGATTAAAAATATCAATATGTTTAGAATATCTTGAGAAATATAACATTGCAATATGAACAACACAGGACATAGCAAAGGTAACGTATTGGATTTCTTTGCAGAGTGTTCTGTAACAGGTTCATATACAGAGTTTTGGGAGTAAAACATTTTAATAAATAATCAGCAAAATTGACACACCATAAAGCTATGAAAACAATAAGTTATGAATTATCTTCTGCATCAAGGAGAAGAATAAGCAGGATGAATTGTTCACCTTATAGACAATATATGATTCATATACAGAGCAATGCTAAGCCGTTGGTATGCTGTAGGAGACTGCCACAGCTCCTCCAAGCTCAGCTGGTGGGTAGGAACGTTTTAAGAACATCCCAAAGGTCACAGTGCTAACAGATCCTTAGCCTGCAAAAAGAGTAACAAAATAACATTATGTAACGAGTCTCACACATACACAAAAGCTTTTTGAGTTAATCACCCAGACACATCACCTTTAAATCAAAGTAGTAGTAATAACAGATTTGAACATTCGAAACTGTTCGATACTAGATTAACTAGTGATAAAAAATATACTAACTTTCAAGACCTCAAATGTCTTATCTTCAAAAGCCTCTTCTTCCTCCCCAGTAGACCTTTTTAGGTCTTGAAGGCTAGTGAATTTATAGCATTGTTAAATGAATTAACTATCTTTAAACTGATCTATGATAATGTTTTTACTTCATGGACAGGGATTCACTAAATTCTAATGAACCAAAATTCATGAGAAACAAACCCCAGTGTGACCAAATAGAAGGTCTACAGAGGATCTAAAAAAAAAGCAAAACCATGTTCTTTAGTGCATGGCAAAATATTTCACAGAAGACTGCGGAGAGTCTATCACCTGTACATAGATCATCAACCGAGAAATACCACAAAGGCCCAAACTAATGAAGGCAGTCTGGCCTTTTATTTAAGTATTTATTTATGTATTTAAATGCAGACCAAATGGAAGTTCAAAAATAACCAAATACCTGCAGTCCAGATAAAAAAATAAATTAAAAAAATATTGCAATTTGCTTTAAAACTGTCTGACACAGTCACTTGTGTACCTTAATAAACTGAATAAGCTTAAGAGAAGTATCTTTGACTGTGATTGGCGCTCAGGGCCAAAGTGAAAGCTAAATTTGGCCGGAGGCCTCGTTCGTGGGTGCCTGATGGCTACCTGCGTCAGGCCGGCTGGAAAAACAGAAAGAGGAAAAACATGCATCTTAGTGCCACAGATAGGAAGTGGCTGTGGCCACCTCCCCCCAAAAAGATGAGGCCGCCAAAGCATGAATGAATAATAATAATTAACACACTCCACAGTGGCACCCTGCCACCTATCCCCCAAATACTGAATTTAATGAAAATCAGCAGCTGAGACACGGCCTGTCCCCCAGAGCATGACTGCACCAGGGGAGAGAGCCCATTCTCTCCAACCAGACCACTCACCCAGCAGAACTGGATACAAACCGCTTAGCACTCAGGTAAGGAAAAAAAACGTAGGTGACTTCTGTTTATTTTCTTTGACCCACCCCTGTAAACATCCCCCTCTATGGCGAAGAGCTGTAATAAACACTTGATTTGTTGAAATACCATTTAGACTGTCCAGTTTGTGTACATTGCTGAACTCTTGCCAACGTGCAACCTCCCACACTTAAAAACAGTGTGCATTATGCAGTGTGCAAGATGAAATATCAGCACAGATTGACCATATGCTATTGTTATGATCAGCAAGTGTAGATAAGTAATGCCTTAGATTTTTCTCTTCGAGAGTGACATGCAGGTCCATGCCAGAAGGGTTTTGTGTAGATCAGCATATGAATGGCAAACTCTCGTTTTCTTAATTTTGCACATGCAGTGCTTGTATTCAGTAATCCTCACTGCTACCCATTTGGAAACCGACTGGCTGACTATGTATCCATATCTGTGCCTATTAATTATTGTACAGGCATTCAGAATTGTGTATACCCCACATTCATATGAATTGTTTTGCTGCATTGCATCTGAGCACAAGAAGATCTTCCAATCTGCTTTATCAAAAGATGCATTCGCTATCTGATAGCAGACAGCTTTATAAAACTTTATTAACTATGGACATTAATACTTCACCATGTTTCTGTGCCCTTTTCTGGTGTTTTTTAGAATCAAGAATTACAACTCCAATGCACCAGTGCTGCCCAGGGCCCCGTACATCAGTATTGAATGGGATTAACAGAATATCTTTCTTAAGAGGTACACTATGTTCAAGAAATTCATAAACATTATCAGGGCAACCAGTTAAAATACTCTGATATACGTAGGTTGGACATGCTAAAATTTGGTTGGTTTGCTTCTCATTGCAAACAAAAGCAGAAATTTCCTCTTCAATCACTGTTGAACTCAGCCATTGTCCTGGGTCTAGTGTCTGGATGTCATCATTTAAAATACGCTTCTTATACTTCATTTTAACTTCAGGCTTTTCCCATGGAGGGCATTTTGTATTTTCAGTGGTGTTTGTGTTGTTTTTTGACTGTGGTGCTGAGTGTTTGGGAAGCGAATTTCCATCTTCATTACTGAAACCAGGGTATCCTATTCTTTCTTCTACAAAGCTTTTGTCGCTGAAATGTAATATGCCAATTCCTCTTTCTCTGTCGGTAACAAATGGAATACCATATATTTTTTAACCATTCAGCTGCAGTAAAATATCTTCAAAAACTGTTAGTGATAACTTTTGAAATTTATGTAACAGAAATGCTACAGGAAATACAGGATCCCCAGTCAAGGGTTACATTGCCAATCACAAAGGGTAGAAATCACCAAGATTAAATGTGGTATCAAATGACATGAGCTGTGGAAGAGAAAGATCATCATTAGACAAATCAATTAGAGCATGAACTTCAGTTAAGGGAACAGGATGAATAAATTAAACTAAAAGATCAGTGAAGAGGGTAATCTTTGACACATAGTCTCTCAGGTGCATTGCCAATTCATACAGGCTGAAGATTTCATCATTGGAAATGTGTTGCTTTTACCATTCTTGGTATATTGCATTTTGCACTTGCTTCAAGTTTCGTGGGCGATCAACAGCAATATGTTTGTCTGAGCCTATTTCTGTCTGTGTGCTGAGCACATTTTGATATGTTTTCATAGAGTCCTGTAATTTTGAGTGCTCTTTTACATGTGTAAGAGTAGACTTCGTCGAAGGGATGAAAGGCTTTTGAGAATGCTTTCGTAATCCATGGGGTGATGGCTGGTACAATGCCTCATTTCCCAAATAATGTACCGCACACAGCTATCTTGGTTGTGGTTCTCTAAAACAATAGATATGATGCCGAAACCCATACATTGAGTCTTTTCCTTTGCTGTTCTTTAGATGGTAGTACCTTTTCAATACAGCGGGTGCATTCTCTCGACTAGGGTGATAATTTGATCCTTTTGATACCCATCTGTACTGGTCAAAGCAGACATCAAGAGCATCCTCAGCTGTGGATGATGTTTAACAATACACATAGACTTCTACACTCTTTGGTTGCACGGGAGGGACAGTTATGATTCTGGCATTATCAAGATTTTCAGTGATTGGAAGATGTCATGTTATATTTGCTACTCACACGTATAAAGGTACTGTGCAAAAACAAGTACCTTGTAAGTAAAGTGTATCAGCGGAACTTCCTCTTTAGAATAAAATTGGTATAACAAAATAATGCTAAATAGTGAAGACATTCAGTAACAGCAGGATGTAACTTTTGGAAATCTGCTGTATTGCAACAACTATTACAACTGTTACAAATCTTTATTTAAAATATATATCCTTGGCTAGAATGTTGCAATGCTTATGTAACAAATACATTATGAAGTACAACAATGTTCTGAAAAGTCTGCTGTGAAACACAAAGTACTTATCTAATCTAGTTCAAGAGACAAGTCAGGAAAAGAATGAACAGTTGTTCAAATACTGTGATGATTGTTTATTGTAAAACAAAACAAACAAAAAGAAACACACACACACGTGTATCTGCATGACATAAAATTATTGAAACGATCCAGACTTTGTATATCAGTGCTCCTACACTAACTTTCAGGAAATCTTCACTTATTACTTATTTTTCATAAACTCTCTGTCTGCTCCGTGTTCCCTACTCCTTAGACCAGGATAATGTCAACCAATAAGCACAAACTACTTTGGGCGGTGGGGGGGGGAGTAAACAAGGCATTCAAAACATTTCAGTTATAGATGGGTTTTAACCCTCATCCCTGCCAAACTGAAAAACACTGATTTACAGGCACAATACAAAATTACTGGAATTTCTGTAAAATAATCACTAACATATATTCTTGCCCAATTATTTATTTTTTGTTAATAACAGAAATATTTCTGTGAACTTTTAACAGCATAAAAAAATCAATTATAAATTAATTAGCATTTCTATATATTGATTTCTATATAATTTAATATATATATATATATATATAGTATATATATATATATATAGAGATATATATAATATAATATAATATATATATATATATATATAATACTAACTAATTAGAATATATATTATAAATAATATTTATTCTATATATAATTAGAATATATTTATATATATATATATATATATATATATATATATATATATATATATATATATATATATTATATATATATATATTATACCAAACATTACCATTTCCAAATTACGACAAGACCAAAACACACCCAACAATGAAGTCCATATCTCGCATAGAAAATAATTTTGGGGCTTTGGGGTCATACTTGGTTTACTTTCACAGTGAGCAAGAAATTAAATCTCCATGATCAATTTTATGGCACTGAGAGAATGCATAACAACGCACCAATGATGCACGAATTTGGTGTGACGTCACTAGGAGAACACATACCAGGAACAGAGAAGAGATATACATGGCTTCAGACTGTGAAAGCGATCATTACGAATTTCTCTGACGTTTTGAGTAGTCTGCATTACAATAAGGACAGCGGGAGTGTGGTGTGTAATGAAAGAAATCATGGGGAAGAAGAATAAATGGTTTGAGGCCCGATTCTGAACTGTTTTGAACCTCCAGCAGGAGAAAATAACCACGCTGACATGAGGAACGCGAGTGACACGCCCCCTTGTCTGCAGGTCGGCAATTCTGAATGTTCATTTAACCCCAGCTAGCAGTTCATTTATGGCAATAAAAAAGAAATGTATTTCTATATTTGGTTTGTTTTATCATTTATGTCTTCCAAATAGTGTTTACCATTTCCCATCCACTTAAAAAATAAAGTATTGAATATTACAGGGCCGAGATGACTTGCATGGTCATGTAGAGCTCTTCAACTTCATTCATGAAATAAACACTTATGCTTTCCCCGATTTAGTGAAATTAAATAGGCCTAACCTCCTTGTGAACTGCACGTAATTATTACTATTATTATTTCTTGGCAGACGCCCTTGCCCAGCAATGTGTATATGAACATTACTTTAAAGATAACATTGAAAATTAAAAGCTTACCTACAAAAGCTGAATGAGTGGATTCATTCTTTTGATTTCTGCACCAGAAATACTGAGCATGCAATGTGTTTGTACTGGTTTATAGTACTCTTAAGTTATTGTTTTTATTAAGTCAGCAATATGAAAGCCCTGCTCATGTTTATTTTCTTTGGTAGTTTTGGGCCACTGAGTTTATTTGATAACGGTATATTGTATAATAATAATTATGATAATAATATCTGACGTCTGAAAAAACAAATGCAACACTTGCAGAGAACTGATTATGCGCAGTGGATAGTCCAGTAGTATTGAGCACTAGTGCACAGAGTAAGAAAAAAAATCCAATGTAATCATTTTTATATCTGTAAATCTGTCTTATAGATGCAGCTATTTAAAAATTTATTTTTAATATAAAAGTAAACAGCTCAAATTTGTTTAAGGATGGTTAAAAAAGAAGAACATATATATATATATATATATATATATATATATATATATATATATATATATATATATATATATATATTGTTGTTTCTAAATGGTTCCGCTGTTGTCACAGGAAAATGAATCAATGGTCACTTACTTGATGACTATCTTCATGAACAGCTCTTTGTAAAGGTCTGCATGTGTTTGTGAACAGTGACTTACAAAAGGGAAAAAAATAAAATCTGTACCTGCCAGAAAGCAACAAACAAAATCTTTAGTCTCCGTGTTCCGTGTTTTATGAAGTGATTACTTTGTGCACTGACAAACTCGTTGATTTTACTTTAACAGAACACAATACTTTTTTCATCCATTGCATTTCCTTGCACCTACCTGAGGTGAAATGTATTTTTGACACTGTTTAACCATCTCAAAATAGGCCAGTATGTATGTGACAGAAATATATTGAACCTTCGTTGTAAATCTCCCTCCCGACCTGTGAGGATTCTAAGCAGCGAAAGTAGGGTCCTTTGGACGGGCTGGCCTGACAGTTCTTTCCCAGGGTTGAGAAGTCCGTCAGTCTGGAAGAAGGCGAGACTCTGTTGCAAGAATGTATTGACCTGGAAGGGAAATGACGTGGCAGCTGCAGGTTGTAGAGACAGCTGCACTCGTTTACCAAGGGGTCATGCATGACGGCATAAAAGGGTCCGGAGAATCGCAATCTACTCCTTCTCTTGGTTTTTGTGTTAAAGACTAGAAGGACCATGAGAGACCCAGAGAAAGAAACCTGTGTTTAAAGAATGTTTGTGAGTGTTTTGTTTGTTTCTGTCTGTTAGTAATTCTTTGTGTTTGTAAACCACCAGACAGTTAACATGTATCTGGAGCTGTCGCCTTGGGCCAGCACAAAGCCGGATCAACACTTCACCAGTCACTATAAATAATTGTTATCACCCAGGACGAGCACTACTGCACACACCCGGACTGGTGATCGTGTCCATTATTATTGTGGGGTGGATAAAGTGTTTTATTATTTGGGCTGCAATCCCTGTCTTTTGTTCTCCATGCTTAACACATTGATGTGTATAGCCAGAGCTTATTGTTTGGTCACCAGACCAGGATTTAATAAATAAACGTTCCTTTTTCCAAACCAGATTACAATTGTCGGTCTGTGATTATTCCTGCACTGCATCATCCCCATTGTCCATTGTTTTCTATGGGCATTCTGTTTTGTCCATTGTTTTCTATGGGCATTCTGTTTCGTCCATTGTTTTCTATGGGCATTCCGTTTTGTCCTTTGTTTTCTATGGGCATTCTGTTTTGTCCATTGTTTTCTATGGGCATTCTGTTTTGTCCATTGTTTTCTATGGGCATTCCGTTTTGTCATTCGCTTTAGTACGTTCCGATTTTCTATGTTTTAAGAGATTTTTTTGTTTTACACTTGGTTAGGGGCAAAAAACATGCAAGCCTTTTAGGTTTGTTTGATAATAACCAAATCAATACAAGTGTAATAAATAAACTTTAATGCAGGCAAATTTACATAAATATACCTGTCTAATGAAACTGCTTCCAGTATTCAAGTTCAGTTTACTGTAATATTCAGAGCTGTTCAAAAATGTCCGAAAACGATCAAAATCACCCCTAAAGTTCGGGTTAACGAGTTTGGCAAGCACGAATTTCACATTGATGGTAACGTGCTGTTACATTCGTAGGTAGACCACTTTAGAACACATGGGAAGCACTAAACATGAACTGCTAAAGAACACCGGGAAACTGTTGTATCATATTTTGTCAAAATGTGTGTAAAAGTCAACATTCCTCTGTGCAAAGTGGACCAAGGGTAGTTTGAGATTTCTTCAGCAAGCACATTAGGGAGGTGGTGCCATTCCAGAATCAGACCAACTGTAGCTGGAACGCTGCAGCTCTATTTTAACAATAGTGTCCGGATGACGAAGGAACTAAATGTAATATTTTAAGTAAAATTTAAAAAAATAAAAAACTATGTTTGTTTGTTTTATTGATTTAATGGCGCTGGTAAGCTTGTAGCTTGCTTAGAATTTGAAAGTGTAATGATTATTTTTTTATTTAATTAGCAGACACATTTATCCAAAGTGACTTACACATGTTTCATTGCAATACAAGGTTACAGTTCAATAATAATTAAAGTTATAAACTAAAATACAACCGTGAACAGGATGGCTGCAGGGGTGACGTCAGACCAGAAACACAGACTCCAAACAATGAATGGCGGGTGAAAACTGAGCCGTGGCGCTCAGTATATTTATTAAATAATAATACAAATATTTAAACAAACACAAAAAAGACACAAAGCAAAAAGCCACGTTGGCCAAACAAATAAACAATAATAGTAACTGAACAAGTATCATGCTGGTTTTAACCAACACGTATAGCAATTGTTTATCTCTTGACTTTAGTTTTACCTCCCAACTCCTCACTCGTTCTCCACTCTGAACCCTCTCCTCTAATGGGCTTGGAGTGGGTCTTTTATATCGTTGCTGGAGCCTTAATTAACCATTAAACCATGACCTTATTAAGGCTCCAGACACATTCGCACAAGTTTTACAGGGATGGGGATTCAACCCCATCCACACTTTGATTCCGGCTTTTTTGCCGGTCTAAAATAGCAAACAATGACGGACGGCTCCACCCAAAACACAATAATAATAATAATAATAATAATAATAATAATAATAAAACAGCGCATATATATATATAGGGGCGGGACACTCCGCCACAACAACTTAAAGAGACATAACAAGTATAACAAGAACAATAAATACTTTCTGTGTTAACTGTTACCCAATAGTACTGTGTGTGTCTTATAATGTGACAGGGAAAACTAATTTTTAGCCCTTTTATTTTACTCGCGGAATAACATGAATTTTTCTTTTCTTTTAATCTGAAAATGTCATGTTTTTTATTAAGGGAAAACTAGGTTCCCTACTGATAAGACAAGTATGAATGCCAAAAAAAAATGGTTTTGCAGTTTTTAAAGAAACACATGTTTTAGAAAACATATTTTTATTTTAAAACATGATATGTGTGACACCTCTGTTAGCAAGCTGTTCTTTTAGACTGCCTTAGACTTCCTAAGTAATTTCACACAGGAAGTGCACCCCTTCATTGGTTTCTTTCCTGTCAATAACTAATCAGCTGCTTTCCCCTGTTGACAGATATCCTTTCAGCCACTAACATGCTTTGACACAGAAGACACTGCTGGGGTGCAATGACCAAAGAAAGCAGTAAAAAAAAAGCTTCCTGGAAGCAAACTGGAAACATTTTCTCAGCTAGTGTAGTACCAGGTGTCTGTTTTAAAACACATGTTTATTTAAAAACTGCACACTTAAAACCTGTGTGGCTATCTGAAGTGCAAAATGGATAACATTTATGGAATTACTTTGTTAGATGCAATTGCTTTACAACTTAAATAATTAGTGCACCAGTAAATTCATTGCAATTTTGCATATGCATTTATCTATACAAAAGAATATGTACATTTATTTTATTTTATTTTTCTAAATGAAATTTACCTGTTTGATAAATAGAACAAAGTGACAATTTTTCTCTTCAGAAAAAGCATTAGACCCCGTTAGTTCAATTTTTTGTCATTTGAGCTTAAATACAAATCAATACTGACGGAAACCATAGCTCAGGGCATGGATAAAGCATTTCCATATATATCTGAGACAAGTGGTACAAGAATTCCAAGATTTCAGGGGGGAAATACTTTAAGACTTCCTTTGGGAATTCTGCAAACCAGTTTTGTGCTTTAATATATCATCTATCATGAGGTATTAAAGCACAAAATGAAAATGCAGCCTGACATTTTTAAAATAAAACGCAGATGGAAAAAAAGTCCTTTTTAAAACCAACAGACTGCTATCTCATCCTATGAAGATGAGGCAGCAACTTGTGCTATTTCGGTTGCATTATTAACACTGTTATGGCTGGCTCTAATCTGGACAGTACTCTTATCTCCCAACTCCCCAGCCTGGTGCGTGATGAGATGCTAGACTGTTGTATATACAGTTGTCATGCTTTTGATGAGATATTTAAGGTCAAGTCTGCCTTACTGCCTTAAGTGTTGTATTTCTGATTTGGAAACTCAACGGTTAATCTGTCATCACAAGCAGCATACGCGCTTAAAAGCTAGCCTTTTGGTTTGCAGGTCTCAGGATTACCTGTAAAAAAAAATATATCTATATATATTATATATATATATATATATATATATATATATATATATATATATATATATATCATATATATAAAGACTCATAATGTACTCATGGCATGCAGACTCATGTATTGAGGCAGAGTGCTCTGTAGTGCTGTCATTGGCAACCTAATTTCTTATTCGATTATCGTATAGGCATGTATCAACGATAATCGATGCATTGACGTTTTATTTTTCAAAACAAAGAAACTTTTTTTTTTTTTTTTAAACGGAAGATCCAATAACTAGAAACACTGCTGTGACTTCCCTCAGCCGTATCACCTTGCTGACCACGAAGCTCCGTCTGAAATTGACACCGATGACACAAATAAATTGTTTCTTTTATTGTTCATTACATGTGTTGCTATGTACAAAAATGCTAGCTGGTTTGTGGAATCTGGGTTACAGCCTGTGAGTGATTAAATAAAAGACAGTATGTTTCACTGTAGCCCACTGGATGAAATTGTTAGCTACATGCTTTTATGTTTTAAGCAACATTTTACAATTATGTTCATTTAGTAATTGTTTATTTATTAGCAAATGTTTACTAAAACATGGCCTATTTTTTGACCTTGTTAATACAACCGGCCCCCTTTGCTAATCACATCTTTATGTTTTCTTTTTTGGTGGGGGTTCGCAACCCGGTATAAATGTATTTACACGTACTTCAAAGATGCAATGTGTTTCAGTAAATCAAAAATAAACCAATAAACGCGCAGAGGCGCAGAGGGAGAACACTCGGTAAGTGAGGTTGGCATTGCAGGGGAGATGAAGGGAGGTTTTCAGTTCCGTTACAAGGACTGTTTTGTAAGCATTACGTGGAGAACGGGACCAGAGGTGGAACACCACGTTAGAACATTGAATTTCCTGCACTTTTTGTTTTTTAAACATGTAACTGTGAACGTGAGAGTAGCGGGGTGTGTACATTTGTTTTTATGCCTACTCGCCCACAGGACTAGTAGTAGTCTAAAGAGCGGAACTAATTCGCATCAAGATTTGCTCGCCTTGGTCAAGCGTGAGTTTCTAAATTTAATATTGGCATTCTTTAGAAATGATTACGCATAAACATCAAGTTTATGCTGTTTATTCTTGTCACTTTTTTTAGTTCAACAAATGCATATACCTCACCGGTGAAGCAACTCAAAATCATTTTACATGGGGTTTATCGCATACAAGCAGTTTCCATTAATTCACGTCACTGCGTATTGTTTATGTTATGTGCATATGTGACGGGGTACATCCCGCTTCTTTCAATTTCAAATCACAGTCTAGCTTGGCATTAATTTTTCCAATGAAAAGTTTTTAATATTTAAGTGACAAAAGGTTTTTAATTTTTTAGTTATTTAGTTATTCATAAAAGCTAAAGTCAGTAGAGTGCAAAAACTTAAATCCAAGCTGGCTACCAGGTAGAAACTGTAGTCAAACTTGGTGCATAAAAAAGCATTTTTAAACATTTTTAAAACTTGTTTTTTATTATTTTAATTTCAGATGTTTAAGGGAATTAAAAAATATTGATAATAATCTATTTATTTGGGGTTTTGTCTGTTGAAACCTAAAAAAAAAAATCGTTTAAACCACCCTGTGGCAATGTTGCCCGCCCCTGTGTGTATTTCAATGTTGTATGTTGCGTGTTGTGTGTTAATGTTGGTGTATAGTCATTGGTACATGGGATATAAACGGGTCTGTGTAACACAAGTGTTTAAAATGTATATTTGTATTTAGGCACGAGGATTGCACAGCACGTCACGTGCAGGTAAAATGTAATAATATGTGAGCACAGGGAATTGCACTTTATTAATTCACGTGTAGTTGTGCTAAGACTCCAATTGAATGATTGATTAGCAATCGAGTCTCGGTACAGCTGCATAAAAGCAGCATGTTTTCACTTACTCAGGGTTGTGTGTTTGGTGAGTGGAGAACGGGATTGGAGATGGAGGTAACAATAATAAGAAATGGTAGTTAAAATATCAGCTCACCGTGTTTGTCTGTGTAGTCCATTTTGTTTCTCTGTATTAAACTAAAATAAAAAAGGTGTAGACAGCATCTTGCTTTGTTTTAATTTGACAAATTTGTCAACATTACTCTGGTTTAAAGATCGATTATCCCCTTTAACGCCCCATTTGTACCCGTACTGGCAACAGGTGGACGATGCCTGGCATTCTGTAGGGTGCCATGCAGCGAACACCCCAGTTGAATGGGCTCTTTTGAGGATCTCCTCAGAAACCAGGCACTTGTTCGGGTAGGCAGCGTCCTTGGATAGCAGCACCAAATTAGGTGCCTGGACCAAGGCATCAGTGGATTTTTGCATCACTATTTCTATTACACAAAACCTGCAGCGGTTACAGTGAAGATAGTAGCTGAAGTGCTGTATAGTTGTTTTGTTTTTTGTTTTTTTTTGATCAATTATATCCCTATTTTTCTACCCAATTTGAAATGTGAATGGTCACCTCAGTGCTGCAAGTCACAGATACAGCACTCTTCTGGGTCCCCAGCCAAGATCATTAACACAGAACAATGGGATTCAAACTACTCTAGGGTCACAGGTGTGACAAGTATAGTTAATTCAGCACCTTTTGTTTTAATTATTTAACCACTTTATTTACTTTGATTTATTTTTCACTGATCACAATTATGATTTGCACATGTGATTTAGATTTTCTTTTTTTTTTAATTGATTGTGTGTTTTCTTTTATTGCACTTTAATTTGTATAACTTGTCATGTAAGCACTGAAACTAATCACTAATTGAATGTTGAAACTATTGCCCTAATTACCTGCACCTGAAGCGGTTTGAGTGTAAGACTGTATAATAGCACACTTGAAACAACAGAAGGGGAGACAGAACCGAGCAGCGGTGGTAGCAACAACAACCACAATAGCGACAGCAATGAAAGCGAAATGAAGGTGAAAGAGGTTTTACCATGGGGTAAAAGGGTTCACCGGTTTTAACCTACAACATTCCTAACTAGACTGGCAGGTACACAGGACAGCAGAGCAGCTGCGGCACCACAAACGGACAGTCAGACAGACTGATAGACGAGGCATTGGGGACCCGTGTGCTGCAGCAGGGCTATATGAAGCTGTCAGAGGGAGTCGTATTCACAACTCCCTCGTAGAAGTTAAGTGTGCCATTTTAATTATTTTTTATCAGCTAGGGGTTTTAAACTGTTGCTTGTGCATGTTTTAAACTCTGGAGGCCACAACGCTGCATTTTATTGTTGTTTTTATTCTAGTTTTAATGCAACGTGTCTATCCCTGTTCCTACTGAGATGGGAAGTGGCCTATGTGATCGAAACCAAGAGTAAGGACATGCATCACTCAGTAGAGGGACTTGGCCGGGACTTTTTAACATATTTTAATAGGTTGTAGTTAGTTGTCTTATTGTCTAATTTAGGGTTTAGTTTTAGTTATTTTATTTTCTTATTCATTTTATGGCGGCTGTCTTAATTTGTTTACTGGCATCTGGAATAAAATAATGTCTAAATATATTTCTGTCTCTATGGTTGTACACTGGTGTTGCTCCCCCGAATATAAAGAACCTGCATATAAACTATATCTGGGGAAAATTCCTCCAGTGGCATAGCGGCTACAAAAATAAAACCTCTTAGTTGTCACATAGAAAATTGGCGCAGTTGGCAGGATTTAGGGCAGGCAGTACTGGTTGTGCAACCATGGAGGCAGTAGAAGGGCCAAGCACAAGTAGACCAGTTATGATGATGCCATTTTTTCTGGGGGCTCCATGGATGGTAAAATATAAAGACACAAGCTCAGACATAAAATTGCGAAAATGTAAAGTTCAAATGAATATGCGTATGCAGCCACTGATAGCAGAACAAAAGGTAGATTTTTTGATGGGCTCTGTAGAGGGGGATGGAAAACAGGAAATCCAGATCCTAGATGAAAGAGATAGAAAGACTATAGAACAGATATATGAGCAGCTTGATGAACGGTTTGAAAAGAAAACGGCTGCCTCTGTCTTGCCATCTGTTTTTAACTGTAAATAGAAGACCCAAGAAACTGTGAAGGCCTTCTTCACCCTACAGTTAAGAAAAGTATTTCATAGACTGGAGCAACAAGCTTCCCATGGTTTGGGGGAAAAAGACCTGTTGCTGCGAGTTCAGCTTGTCATGAGACTGAAAGACAGCTAACTGCGATGTGATCTGCAAAAAAAGATTCTACAAAATGCTGACCTCGGGAAGAGGAAATCCTCTTTGTAGAACTGCAGGTTTAAATGAGGAGTGAACCGTCCTGTTGGGCAGTAGGTGAGTCTGATTCTTTGACTTCAACCCAAAAAGCTTTATCTTGGAAAAAAGATTTAAAAGATGAGCTCTTTCAGGAAATGAGAAAACAGATGTTGGAATTCAGTAAGGAGCTGTTAAAGGAATTGTGTCCCGAAGCCCAAACCACTGGGTAAGTCCACCCCTACTCATAAATAGACTGCCCCCAGAACAAGTTGACCATGCACAGCCACATTTCACATCCTGGATGGAGCGACAGAGACCTCAGGCTGCTGACCAGTGGGACCACAGAAATCAACCCATTTGCCACTACTGTCGGGAAGCTGGACACATAGAAAGGTATTGCCCGCCGAAGACCCACCAACGTTGGGGTGCTTTAAACTACTAAGACTAGTGTTGGGCAAGCAGCAGGTTACTTGATTCAAAGCCCCAGCTTTTCAGAGAAAGCTACTGTAGGACAGTGACCCCAAGTGGGTGTAGTAGTAAACTGAATTAGAATACAGTGTCTATTAGACTTAGGATCACAAGTTACTCTGTTTACTGAAAGCTTGTATAATTACTGTTTTGCAGGGACTGGAGCCAGAGTCAAAGGAAGATGTTTTGTGGTTAGCATTGCAAGCTGCTAATGGGTTACAGGTGTTGGTTATGTTATGATGGATTTTGAAGTAGGAAGTGTCCAGATTCCGCAAAAGGGTGTTGTCATTGTCAAAGATTAGTGTTTAAATTCAGGTAGTGCAATTTTAGGCATGAATGTGATAACTGCTTGCTGGAAGTAGCTGTTTCAGCAAGACAAGTCCTTGTTCTTCTCTTCCCATAGGGATCCTGCAGTAAATCAAGTTTGGCCTTTTCTGTTTGTCAGTGGACAGCTCAATGCCAAGAAGTAGATGGTTTTGTGAGGTTTGTGACACCAGCCTACCAAAAAGTCATCGAAGTGCCTCCACAAAGTAAGATGTTGGTATAGGGATGAGTACCCAATGGAGCTGATGGTAACACTTATTGCTGCATGATTGAGCCAGTGGAAGAACAGAGTCAGCTGGAGCTGGCCAGGACTGTAGGATTAGTCAACCAAGGGCGTGTACTATGATGATAAGGAATGTAAATAGCTACCCAGTTCAGCTTGAAAGTTATCAAAAGGTGGCAGCTGCTTTCTGATTCGACTAGCATAGAGGGGGAGAAAGAGTTGCGTCTGACTCCAACTAGGCCTGATGTAATTGAAGTGATCGTGCGCTTGATCCAGGTGGAACCATTAGTTGGGGTTGTTGCTTCTCCCTGCCAGACGCTGGGAGTAACCGGGCTGACTAAAGACCAGCAACACCAGCTGGACGTATTGCTGGGTAAGTGGTGCCATGTCTTTGCAGCACATGAAGAGGACTACAGTCAGACCAATGCTGTGCAGCACCAAATCCCAACTGGCAATGCAGCCCCAACACGGGAGCGGTACCGGCCTGTTCCACCAACCATGTATAAGGAGATGAAGGCACTATTACAAGGAACAGCAGCAGCCTATGGGCAGCCCCATAAAAGGATGGCTGTCTTCAATTTTGTGTAGATCGGAAACTAAACACAGTTACACATAAAGATACTTACCTTCTCCCTTGCATCGAGGAGTCCTTGACTAGTCTAACGAAGGCTGAATGGTACTCTACACTTGACATGGCAAGTGGCTACTGGCAAGTTGAAGTAGACATTCAAGATAAAGAGAATACTACATTTACCACTCCATTTGGTTTATACAAATCTGAGAGAATGCCTGTTGGCCTATGCAATGCGCCATCCACTTTCCAGAGGTTAATGCAGCACTGGCTTGGAGGCCAGGTGTCCGAATCACCACTGATTTATCTTGATGATGTAATTGTTTATTCTGCTGACTTTGCATCTTACTTGAAATATTTGGAGGCTGTCTTTGGGAGGTTAGGCCTCTTGAAGTTGGCTGGTTTGTTAGAATGAAGCTGCGTCTAGCAAAGTGCAAATTCTTCCAGCATGAAGTACAGTACCTGGGACATATTGTGAGCTGCCAAGGAGTTGTGCCTGACCTGGGTAAAGTTTCTGTGGTGAAAGACTGGCCGCCACCTAGGACTGTTAATCAGGTGCATTCATTTATTGTATTTGCAAGGTATACCTGGTTTTGCCAGTATTGCTGCCCCTATTCAGAATCTGCTGACTGGTATATCAAAAACTAAGAACAGGGCCAGACAGGAGCCAGTAGCATGGACTGAACAGTGTGACGCTGCTTTCATCCAGTTGAAGGCTGCTTTACTTCAGGCCCCAGTATTGACTTTTGCTGACCTCATTGCCTTTCATTGTGTACACAGATGCCAGCAAGGAGGGACTTGGGGCTGTCTTAGCTCAGCAGCAAGACGGAAAAGAGAGGGTAGTGGCCTATGCAAGCTGGAGTTTGCATCCAGCAGAAAGAAGTATGCTAACTACAGCTCTTTTAAATTAGATCTCCTTGCTTAAAGTGGGAAGTTGCAGACAAATGTGAAAGATTACCTGACTGGGGCAAAGTTCAGTTTATACTGACAATAATCCTCTAGCCCACTTACAAACTGCCAACTTATAATAATTGCTAACTTCCTATAATAACTATGTGCATAGTTCTACATGTTTTGCTCCCATCTTCCTGATGTTTGGAAGACATGCACAGCTACCAACTGATTTGGCCCTGGGGATTGCAGAGAATGGGTGCATCGCCATCACCAGAAGATGGCTTTTGCCTATGAAAAAGCAGGGAAGCAGATGGTCCAGAGTGCAGACAGACATCGGAAGAGCTATGACAAGGTGACAAAGTGAGCTCCATTGCTGCCTGGTGAAAGGGTGTTGGTCAGGAATCAGAGGGCACGGGGCAAAGTTAAGTGGGCAGATAGGTGGGAAACAAAACCACATGTCATATTAAATATTGCAGACCCTACTTTATACAGTTCATACAGTGCAACCTGAGCAATGTGAAGGTCCTATACAGACCCTGCATCGCAGTATGTTGCATACTTGCCTGTGGCCTTTACTTGAGCCACCAAATACCTACGATAGTGCAGAGGTGCCAGAAGCACCCCAGCCAATATGGGGTTACTTGTTTAGAGAAGCCTCTTCACCATATTAGTTAAGGCGACCAACAGGGCTAATTTGGGCAGACCCCCAGTGCACTTCAGAGAAGTTTAATGGAAATCAAATTAAGGGCATTGAATGTATTGTTTTAATGAGTTATTGGAAATGAGATAGTTGCAGGAACTGCAACTGAAAAAGCAGGGAAGTGTGTCACAGGTGTGACAAGTACAGTTAATTCAGTACCTTTTGTTTTTATTATTTAACCACTTTATTTACTTTGATTTATTTTTCACTGATCACAATTATGATCTGCCCATGTGATTGTGATTTTCTTTTTTTTTAATTGAATGTGTGTTTTTCTTTTATTGTACTTGAATTTGTATAACTTGTCATGTAAGAACTGAAACTAATCACTAATTGAACATTGAAACTATTGCCCTAATTACCTGCATCTGAAGCGGCTTGGATGCAAGACTGTTTAAAAGCAGGCTTGAAACAATAGAAGGGGAGCAACAACTGAGACAGAACTGAGCAGCGGTGGTAGCAACAACAGCGACAGCAACGAAAGCGAAACAGGTTTTACTGTGGGGCAATCGACACCGGTTTTAACCTACAAGATTCCTAACTGGACAGGCGGGTACACAAGATAGCGGAGCAGCTGCAACACCACAGACGAACCGGCGGACGGACTGATAGACGAGGCATGGGGGACCCATTTGCTGCTGTAGGGCTGTATGAAGCTATCTGAGGTTCCGATTCCCTCATAGTTAAATGTGCCTTTAATTATTTTTTTATCAGCTAGGAATTTAGACTGTTGCTTGGGTGTTTTAAACTCTGGAGGCTGTGTTTTATTTTTGTTGTTTTTATTCTAGTTTTAATGCTGAGACGAAACCAAGAGTAAGGACATGCATCGCTCAGTAGAGGGACTTGGCCGGGACTTTTTAATATATTTTAATAGGTTGTAGTTAGTTGTCTTATTGTCAATTTAGGGTTTTGTTTTAGTTTTTTTTTTCTTATTCATTTTATGGCAGCTGTCTTAATTTGTTTACTGGCATCTGGAATAAAATAATTTCTAAATATATTTCTGTCTCTGTGGTTGTACACTGATGCTTCTCCCCCAAATATTAAGAACCTGAATATAAACTATAATGGGAGGAAAATTCCTCCAGTGGTGTAGAGGCTACAAAAATAAAACCTCTTAATTGTCACACTACGATGACTCACCTTGCACTCCAAGTGGCAGGGCAAATGAGTGCTTATCTATGCATATATGAAAAATATCTATACTGTCTATCAAAAATTCAAGAAATGTTTAAAGTGTTTACTCCTTATTATGGGGGGGGGGGGGCACACTTTTAAATAATAAAGGTAGGAAGCCAGCAGCAGATATATGAAACAGGGGTCTGATCAGTACTCCTGATCTGTCCAAGCTGGTTGTTAGAACTGAGCCAAATAATGAAACGAAGAAAATGTTAAAAGCTTCTCTTCGAATTCCTCAGGAAGCTAATGACGCTTCTTTCATATATTTAGTTCAGAAGATCTAAAGTCTGATTAGAATTGTAACTACTAAGGAGTATTCAGTGGATTATAATTAGAGAAATATATTTTAGGGGGATAAAATACAAATACTTTTTTTTTAACAATGGAATGTTTGTCCCAGTTTAATCGAGACAAAAAAAAAATCTGAAAAGTTATACAGTAGACAGTAGAAAATAAAAAGTACATTTTATGTGAGTAGGATGATGCTTGAAAACTCATGCAGACCACCTTAACTGCAAAGTTCATTTAAAACGTTTCCATAGATTGACATAATGACAAAGCAATCGCAGCCAAAACGTTAACAGGCTTTAAAAAAGAAAGAAAAATAACCTTGCTTTTTTTCTTCACAGACTTTTTTTTTTTCATGTTATGAAAATGCATGACCTCTCCCAGTTATTTAGTTGCTGCCTGTGGCATCAGCAATCCCTAATGTTACTTTATCCAGAATCCAGGTTGTAACAAAGAAAACAGTAATACATCATTGTCAAAAGAATAAGTAATCTTTGTTTCTCCAGCTACAGGATTTAACCTGTTGAAAGGGTTCTCCTGGTGACAACTGCAATTACAGGTCTAGGACCCGAAAGCTCCAACCTTTTATCCAGTAGTGCATTGGGATTCCAGTATAGGGTGACAGTCCAACCTTGGTTTGTTCAACACAGATAGGCTCACTCTATGCCATGCATCTGCTTATTTAATACATTTTAATGCATTGTCTCCTTCATCCCAACAGAGGCACTTTTGGGTATTTTTTTTTTTCCTAAACAGAAAGCAACTACAGACAAGGGCATAAATACTAACAATAAAAGAGAAGCACAGCGCTAGTACAATGCCAACCTCTTGCTTTCTATAATACAATGCTAGATACCATTACAGTAAACCGTTACAGAGCTGTTCTTTCACTAAAAATGCAAAGGGATCTTTAATAACATGCGTCGGTGTTTTCATGAGAATGCTATGTTACGCAACAATATAAAATGTAGACTGCTACACTTTCTTTATCTAAAATCGTCTAATACTGTAATATACCAGGGATTTATCTCTTGGAAAGGAGAAATTGTTTGTTTGAAATAATGCAATGGTGTGTAATTAAGCAAGTTATATATATCCAGTCACACTTACCCATTGAATGGTCTTGAGTTACAGCAAGAGGAGGCTGGACACTCATTGTCACGTTGGGAATCTGCACTACAATCCTGGTTTTTATTTTCACCTGCAGCACGAAAAAACAGCCAGATTTAAATTTTACTTAAACTAGAATAGAACACTGTAGAACTATTAGATTTATAAATTAACCCACACTTTTTCACAAATGCTGTTTATACATATTGTTAATAAATTTGTGTTTAAAGTGCAGCCCTACATAAGCTGATTAGATCGGTCTGAATATCAAAGCCAGTTATATGTAACAAAACTATTGGTCTCTTATTGCAGGTACTGCTTTTAAATTCAGTAGACAATTTGAATATTGTTATGTCAATGTATTGTTATGTCAATGTTGCCAATGCTTTGCCAGGTTAACCTTAAAAAGTAGTCCTAACCACAACAGAGTCTATTGGTAGACCAAATTTAATTGGTGAACGTGACAATGCCATATAGTGAGACGTATGCGTGCATGTCTGAAGTCAACTGCACAAGCTACCTGAACTGCATTGCAACTGCACCAGACTGTTAGGCTGCTAAATGGCAAAGTATAAACATGAAAGATGTAGGGGTCAAGGGGGATGGAAGTCCATTGTAAGACCAGTGCTCTATAGAGGCCACCCGCTGCAATCCAATTCTCAAAACACACAATACCTTTACTGTGATAGACGGGACTTCCTCGCCCGCTACTTCAGTGTTGACAGCTTGCTGTGAAAGAGAAAGAAAAAGGAGGTTGATACCATATATACATGAATGAAAAGAGCACAATCATTGCAATACCAGCCTACTGCTATTACATACAGCATCCAAACGGAATTAACTGTAAAGAACCCATCATTCCATCACGAAAGATTGAAATTTACTCCCCTGGGTCCAAGGCAAAATGTAATCATTTCAGCTCCAGGACGTACACATGTATGTCAAATGAAAGAGCACCTGCAGTGCCATGCCATACCTGCGCACGTCAAGGTTTGCCATCTATTCAATGTTTTTTTAACATTGGGTTTTAAATGTGTTCTGTTTGTATACATGCCTTGAGGCAGTGTTAGCAATGTGATATATGTTTTGAGGTCGGGATCAAAATCATCATATGACTATTATCCAATTGTGTTCCGTGTAAAAATCCCTATCTATCTGGGAAGACATTGAGAAGAGTTGGAGATACCACAGCAAACAATCAACGATCTAAACTATATACAGAGTATTTCATTGTATTAGTTTTGCAGTTTTGCTTGTTTACCTTTATTTTATACTGGTATTTGATTGCAAAAACAATGTGGCAGTCTACATTGATTCTGAGAACAGGAGTGAAGAAGAGTTTGAGCCATGTTCGGAGGATTAAGAAAGCAGCGACAGTGATGTTGAGTTATCATTAGCGATGATGAAAAAGATGTGGAACCTGGGTGTTTGTTACTGATCCATATGCAGATGTCAGTCCGCCATCATTTGTATTTACACCCACATATGATGAATAAGGATATGACTTTGCCACAGTACAAATTTTACAGTACATACTTCAAACATAATTTCTGGTCGGAGTCAAGGGTCTCCGACCCTGTGCGAAAAGTCAGAATTACTTAATCTACAATCTTGCGACACCTGTCATTCAAAGATACCTAAAATATCTCACTGTCACATACCCACATCTCTCTAAATGTTTGAAATTCTCCCTTTCGGGTTCTCTGTTGGTTGAGAGGTCGGATGTATTTTTAATCCTCTTGTATAGCAGGTACAAACTCAGCACATCTACTTAAATGTAAATATATCCAATTTCATGAATGCAGTCCTTATTTAAAGTATGATCAACAGCTGCGACTACTTTGCGCAGTCAAAAGGGCTGCGACACGATGCATCGCATACAGAAAATAGTGAAACTGCACATCTTTTAGCTGACATATTGTATTCATCTGCAACAGACATGCTATATGAACTAGGCTTTAATAGAGTTTTCCACGATTCTGAAACAAACATGTTGTAAAGAAAGCCTCTGTAATTTGGTAAACTTCTGTTCGCCAATGCATTTGCTCTCATCTTTCCAGAAAACAGCTCGTTCACAATTTTAGCTGTTACTGATTTACATGCTTGCTTGCTCCACTATCTCATTCGCTGATCTGCATAGCTACACGTAAATGCTGGTGTACACAACCAAACAATTTACAGATACTCGCAGATCTATACTTTTAACTGCATGAAATAGTGCATTTTTCAAAGGAAATAAAGGAATCACCAAATCAAAAGTGTTTTTACACCCATTTCCAAGATTTCACTGACTTTTTTTCAAATTCACGATTTCTGTGACCTTGTGTACTAAGTACTTGTGTATGTTAACTTTATTCTATACATTATTAAAGGTACAGTAGTTGTTAATAATACCTGTTCGATTATCTATACAAATCGATTATTCAAACTAGTATCAGTCCCATTTAGTTCGGATAATTAATTGTGTAGTGTGTGTGTGTGTGTGTGTATATATATATATATATATATATATATATATATATATATATATATATATATATATATATATATATATATATATATCGGGTAATCACTGACTTATTATTCTATTATGAATAATAATGCAAATTAAGTTAACATTAAAGAATCTTAAATGTAATTTGATTTTTGATAATTCAGGAAGGATGAATTAAACTGGGTAAATAATGAACTGCAAAAAACAACTTATTTTTAAGGAAAAGGTATTTCAATGGGATATGCTTTTTTTTTCTTAGGTCATCGTCAGAATCGAACATTATTTATTTCGCTCGCTTATTTGGTGCTGCCGTTGGTGGAGACAGATTTCTTAAAAGTGCGTAAAAACCACGAATTGTGGATGTTGTCGAGAGATGTATACACGCTGTAGGTGTTTTTGAAAGAAAGTGGTCTCGGGGTGTATAGGAATCAAATATGGGTTAAAGGTTAAGTATAATCTTCTAGACGAATATGCCATTTTGACGTCACTATTGTGGTATTATGCTTTTTTTTTTTAATGACTCGATGCATTTTACTGATATGCAAACATAATATATTTAATCATGTATTTGATATATATATATTATATATATATATATATATATATATATATATATATATATATATATATATATATGTGTGTGTGTGTGTGTGTGTGTGTGTGTGTGTGTGTGTAGTGCAATTAGCACCCTAATTTCATATTCAATTATCGTATAGACATTTACTAACGATAATCGATGCGTTGACGTTTTATTTTTCAAAATAAAGATTAAACAATAGTTTGGTTTTTTGGGGGTTTTTTTAACAGAAGATCCAGTAGCTTAAAACACTATTGTGCAGAACAGTTAAACAAAAAGGCACAACTTATATTCAAATTTGAACCCGATTATAAAAAAAAGAAATACAAAGGACTTGAGTTTTTAAAACTGAGAAGTCTCTTTAACACTGTAATAATAATAACAAATACTATATTTTAACAAAATTTTAGCAAAACATTTGAATGAATCTCACAAATCCTGAGTAATTTAACTATCGTACTAAATTCATCTTATTTTTATATAATATTGCCATATAATCCAAACACAAACACAAAAAAACAATGTATTGCCTTAATTTTTAAATCAAGAAAACGTGAATACAATAGGTCTACTTCTGATTTGGCTTGTCCAAGGCGAATGTAGTGGCCTAAAGTGTGTATCCTAGCAACACACTAATCTACCGTAGGAGCACTAAAAGAAGGTTACAATTACAGTGGGTCCAGGTTCCAAATTTTATGTTTATTTCAAACATTTTGACCCCCTACTGATACAGGTTACCTGTGTGAAGATTAATTTAGAAATGCAGCTGTACAGTAAACTGTTAGCTAGTTGGTGATAAACATAGGAAATCGAGTAATTTAACTGTAACAGCAGTGAAATTCTGCATTACACTTATTCCCTGGGCATACTTTTAATCCAAAATGACGTGCCAGACTGATTACTGTTTATAAAAGGCTATTTATGAGCTCACGTACAGATATCGCATCCATGTTCGGGGCGATGTTAATAGCTACTGTCAAATAATTTTCTTTCTCTGACAAAGGCAAGATGTCTGCAAGAAAAAACAGGGATGTTATTTTATCTGTACTGGAGTACATCTAGCCATTCTCTAAGTGTATAGCTTCTGCATATTTTCTGTAAGTGTCTGCACCAGGAGGGACTTCACCAAATTGGAAGTACTTATTATACTGTGACCCCGTAATCCTTTGTCACTCGACAGGGATCCCACATTTTGAAGCAGAAGGGGGAGGGCAGCTATTCAGCTATACAAGCAAGTCATGCCAAGTTCAAGTGTTACTGAACAGGCTGTAAGGTTTAAAACACAACCCATTACTTTCCTCAGTTTCCTACTTTGTTGTACTTATTCTTTTAACATAGTGTTCTAAATAATTGCAATTGTTTTGATATTTTTATTAACATATCACTGGTCACATTAGTAAGTTGGCTATACATTTTCATTTCACATCAGGTCTTAACATCAAAATGTCTTATGAATTCATAACATCAGCTGCTAAAATCCAACCTGTGCAATCAGAAACATTTCTCTCCCAAAGTTCAGCATCCTCTCCCAAATTTTGATTGGCTCATCTGTCATACCTGCTCACTCTGGTGCAGATTCAGAGGGGTGGGAACAGGGTTATGAATATGCATGACAAGCCCCATATAAATGGCAATAAATAAATACATTAATTTGATTATTTTTGTGGGTTAGGTTAGAATAAGAACCTTGAGGGAGAACTCTACACTCTAAGCAGGCGGCTGTGTGGTCCAGTGGTTAAAGAAAAGGGCATGTAATCAGGAGGTCCCCGGTTCATATCCTGGCTCACTCACTGACTCACTGCGTGACCCTGAGCAAGTCACTTAACCTCCTTGTGCTCTGTGTTTCGGTGAGACGTTGTTGTAAGTGTCTCTGCAGTTGATGCATAGTTCACACACCCTAGTCTATGTAAGTCACCATGGATAAAGGTGTCTGCTAACTAAATTAATAATAATAATAAACAACGCCACAGTGTTTAGAACGACAACAGATTTCACTGTTACAAAGTGTTCCGCGTGACAATGTCTTACTCACATTTTGAGTACAAACATAAATATTAATATGGTTGGAGGGCCTTTGCACATCTTGTATCTTCCCGCTAACTGGGCAGTTGTCTGTAAAGCCAATGTGATTATTCAGGGATTGTCATGCATATTCATAAACCTGTCCCTGTCCCTCCGAACCTGCGCCAGAGCAAGCAGGTAGGACAGAGGAACCAATCAGACCTCCGAACCTGCGCCAGAGCAAGCAGATAGAACAGAGGAACCAATCAGACCTCCGAACCTGCGCCAGAGCGAGCAGGTAGGACAGAGGAACCAATCAGACCTCCGAACCTGCGCCAGAGCGAGCAGGTAGGACAGAGGAACCAATCAGACCTCCGAACCTGCGCCAGAGCGAGCAGGTAGGACAGAGGAACCAATCAGACCTCCAAACCTGCGCCAGAGCGAGCAGGTAGGACAGAGGAACCAATCAGACCTATATATAGTGCTGGAGTACAACACAGACCTGAATGGCTCCACTGCAGACCCGCAGGCGCAGTGGTCGCTTGTGCACCGTGAACCATAGATTGCCCTGCCGACCTACGCCCTTCTTACCCAGGCCGCTCTTGTGCGCTGCCTCCTGGGAACTCCCGGTCACAGTCAGCAATGACATAGCCTGGACTCAAACCTGCGATCTCCAGGCTACAGAAGACATTTTGACGGGAAGACTCAATGTAAAACCCATGTTAAATTAAAATAGCTAGTCAAAATGTATTTATGACCAGAGGTATGTTGATAAAAATATCAAAAAGATAGCAATTGCAGGAAACTTGGGGAAGTAATGAGTTATGCTTTCAACCCTACAGCCTGTTTAGTAATACTTTAAACACTGCTCTCCAGCACAGTACAGTAATTGGTCGTGTATACGACTGCAATGGGACCAGAGTAAGGGCAGATATGTAAAAAGGTGGATAAATGAATCCTGTTTTAAATACCAGTATACATAGCTGTAACAATCGCTATATTCACACAGTTATTGTTTTGAGATTCAGCTTTTATTAGAAAGATACCGGAGATTGAGACAGAGGTTGAAGGCAAACAGGATTTATTTACATATCAACACAGTGAACAGCTCACATGATACTACCAGCAATGGCAGCGCACAAAGCACATACAACACAGTGTACAAACACTTTGGTAGGATCTACAATATCTGAACTAATCTTCTCTGTTCAATAATAAACTAATGTACCTGAAGAGATTGATCATGGCAGATAAACAGTTTGGGTGGATATGTGATGGGTGGATACGTGATGGATTATTGTATCTTAATCTTCACCAAAACAAACAAAACAACTTCTATCAGATATCTAGACATCCTAACTAAAACTCAGTAGAGGGGGGGGAGGGACTGTAATAGACTGCTGACAGCTGGAAAAAGCAATGAAAGACTGAAATGCATTAATTATGTCTGGTTTACATTAGGGAGTGAAAGTTCTCACACACAACATCCCAGGGCAGTCTGCATTGCAGTGGCTGGGGTTGACAACCATAGGTCTCTACTAACAATGACCTAAAAGAGGATTTAGTAAGCAGCACAACTGCATGACTCTTACCTGTCGTGCACTTCCATTTGCTAGAGAGGTCTCAAATGTGAAACATGCATTTAAATCAAGATATGCAGTAATACACTAGGTCAGGGGACGCAACCTGTGGGACGCATGCAAGTTGTTTAGTTGACCCACTTATTAACATTATTGAATATTGTACAATAAAAATAGTGGGATATAGTCCACTTGAAATCAGGTTTAAATATTTAATGTGGGTGTATTAAGACCCGCCACAGTTTAGGTTATTAAAATAGGCTATTTTCTCCAAACAGAATGATGTATGATAGTACACAGTTATTGGCCTTCACACAGACCTAACTGGGATTATTCTCTAGTTTCAGAACAGGTGAAGCCAACACAGGCAATTTACTGTGATCCTAACAGGGGCAATGATCCCTGAGATGAAGGGACCCTAATAACCATTTCTTTGTGTAAAAGTATTAGATCTGTTATCAGTGAAAGCCATCCATTAGGAATATTTATTTAGTTCTACTTTGTTAGAAAATAAGGGAATAAAAAGGTCACAGAAGAATTAGCACAAGGAATCACATCTTGCTGAAAACATAAATGACATTAACATCACTGAAGAGTGGGCAGAAACATATTATTTTAGCCTTCTTTGAAAGGCTGGGTGTTAGTTTCACAGTAAACATTATATACATTTTTCAAATAATAAAATGGTTTGTGTTTAAGCTTGAACCCCCGCTCTCTTTAATGCAACTAGGGAACTGAATTTTAAAATGAATTGCTTCTGGGGAAGTACTTTATAGCTGTAGACTCATGAGAAAATTACAGCAGAGGTAATCAAGAGACATCTGGAAAATACCTCTAAGCAGTCATATATCCCACTAGAGCCAATCAATAATATTCACAAGGGGAAAACTTAAAACACAAATCATTCAAATATTCAAACAATGAACATCAGACCAAAGGAAAGAAATACAATCGAGAAAGGGCAATTAGGAAATGGAGGTAAACATTTTGATAAAAGGATCATATTTTATTAATGTATAACATTGTTGACAACCCTGTTTAGCATTCTTATTATAGTTCAATATTGAGATTCTAAAAGACAATTAATGTAAACACTAAGCTTTAAATCATCATAGAAGATTCCTATCTGTAATGGGTTTCTACTTGGTCATGTTAAAGATGAAAAGGCCAAACTCAAGTTTAGATTTAGGAGACCAGCCTTTTACTTCCATTTTATTTACTATTCTATGGTGTTTGCAATCATTGGCCTATTAAATGCTGGCGCTGAAAAGGTAAATGATTTGAATGGAATGAGGAAGGCTTTTCAGTCCTAGCACTCAGGATTCTCCAGACAACCAAAAACCACTGAGAATGATTGCAAATATAAATAGTAAGAGGAATTTGAAATAGTTGTAAAAAGACATGTGAAGCTACTTACACTTTAAAGGTCTGCAATAGTTTGCAGGTAGAGCAGCCTGGACTACTGTACCTTTGAGGCCTCCTTGATTGTCTTATGCAGTGCCTTAATTTCTGCGTCCAATTCATTGTAATTGATCTCCCTGGATTCCACTTTGAGAGCCTGGAAAAAGGAAGGATCTGTCCCCATATAGGAACACTGCAGATGACCATCACTACTCAGAGTCACAACCACTCCCTTCAGATCCCTGAAAGAAAAAATGGTCAAATCAAATTTATGGGTCTTGAAGCAAGAGGTGAAACCATCTACTGTGTACATATGAATTGTATAAATTATTTTATCAGGTGTATTAGGTGTGTTACTTGTAGCCTTACAAATGTTTCTTGATTGAAAAATAAAAGTGATTTATTTGTATTGTTTTTATTTAGATTTTCCTTCACATCATACTAATTATTTCATCAAGAACACAATCACGAAAAAATGAAGCTAGCTGAAGCATCTACTTCACTTTTTGATTGAGTTTGAATGCTTTTTGTTGTAACCAGTCAGCGAAGAGTCTTTTGGAAAAAAAAAAACATAATGGAAATCTTGCAAAGTTTAACTGGCAACAGATGCTACATCTTCTCAGAGTATTCAAGTAATAATTCCGTCATAAAGCACCCAAAGTAGTAGTAGATTTTTACAGCAATGACCAAAACACCTGCTGCAAAAAACCATAAAACACATTTCACTGTTTTGTCCAGTTCACTGCTTTGTGGCACGTCCGGTTTATTTCATGCAGGACTGCTTTTATTTCTTTCCTATTCAGATTATGTATTTAAAATGAGTAACATAAATAACGTTTAAATCTAAAACAATCTCACTTCAGATCCAGTTACATATGGCTAAAACCAATGTTTAAATTCCAATGGCAAAATGTTCACAGAATACATAATACTTGTGAATTTAAGTTTTACTGTAGGGTTTACATGAAAAAACACAGCATGCTGTGTTCTAGTATACCTGCAATATTTTTTTCAATATAATCAAGGTTATTTTTATAATTTTTTTTATTCACATCCTTGGTATGTGAATAAATCATACATGCTCATTTTGTATCTACATTTTGATCATATAAATTTAAATATTGGAGGAATGTCTTCTGTATACAGTATAGTTAGAGCTCTTTGTTTTTCGTCACATGATGTCCCTTTAAAGTTATATTAAGCCAACTCCATTTCTTAATTAAACTCTTGGAAAAGCGTTGATTGTGAAGGAAGATTACTTGTTTTTTTCTCCCATAACTTGATTCTGTTTCATTGACAATGTTTAAAAAAAAAGGCAATTTCAGTTAAACTGCTCATCCCAGATTTCAAATCTTAATAACTGGTTGTATAAATGTTAACCTGTTTTGCAAATAATAGTGTCCTCTTACTTATGATTTAACTTAATTCCATTCGCTGTTTGGGTTCAGTTTGAATTAAAAATAAGGGGCTGCCTTTTTTTTTTGGTTACACTATCAACGAAACAGAATCATAGCCTCAGTCAAGTTACGGGAGAAAAAACTAAAGTGAACTTGTTTCACAATCAACACTTTTCCAAGAGTTTAAAATAAAAAAAAGGGCATTACGTGATAAAAAAAAAATAATAATAATTAAAACGAAGAGCCCTAGGCAGGCCGGATTAACACATAGGCAAACTAGGTGCCTGCCTATGGCTCCAAGTCATGGGGCGGTCCCAAAAGGAAAAGTTTTTTTTTTATTTTTTTAAATAGGTACGGAATTGCACGCAAACTGGAAGAACTTCACTCACTCAACCGAGGCAGTGTATCTCACTTGTGTTCATACAAAACCGGCTGACCCAGAACTTACTCTCGATCACTTTCGCAGGCAACACAAGTAAATTCCAGCTCAGTCAGTTTGATTTTGCTTGAATACAGCAAACAATGTCTCTTTCATGGGCAGCAAAGCATAAAAACAAGAAACGGGAAGAAGAAGAATGCAAGCGGCAAAGGGGGGCATTAGAAATATTTTTACAAATCTGTGCTGAAAACCCCGTACCGCCGAAAACCTTCTCCCCAACCCTGGAGAACAAGCATGTTCTTTAATGAAGGCTGTCAAAAAACACCTCTAATCAACAGTAAAGCAAGGAAGGCTCACCGCCTTCACTGTGTTCTTGATTGAGAAAGAAGTAAGCCATGTTAAACTGCATTTGGCGTAACGTTGCCAGCTGTCCATTAAGGCCAGTCAGTAAAAAAAAAAAAAAAAGTCACATTTTAACACTGAAATGTAAATAAATAAATAAATGTCTGTGATTTTTAATCAAAATAAATATGGTATATTTTTGTACTGCTCGCGGCTTTCCCAGTCAGCTTGAACAACATATACCTACACCTTATGTGATGGCAATGAAAAGTATCAAAATAAGAATGTCAATTAACAATATTATGCTGAAACTAGTATATGTGTGCTTCAACCAAGTAGCCAAAGCACAGCAATCTTGGGAGACATCGCCCAGCTTGCAATGCTTTTTTGTTACTGGAAATATGCTGGATAGCCTAGATGGAATTTATGCAGTAACAAGTGACTGACTTGACAGATCTTAGATAGGATCTGGCAGCTAATGAAAACTGGCATAAAAGTCTACACCTAGCGGAGAGCCACGTCTTCCTACACTTGCCAAGGCTGCCATTAATATGTTGGCTTTGCCACAAAGTTCTGCAGAATTTAGAATGTGTTTTTTTCCTCAGATGAACCTTGTAAAAACAGAGTAGAAATCAACTGTCTACAGACATTCTGACTATCAAGACTGCTGTTAAAAACACTACCAGCTTCAGACCAACGAAGCAAATGATCCAGTCTGCAAATGTGTAATGTATTTTTGTTTTGTTTTGTTTTTAAATGTCAGTTGTCAAAAAAATGCCACTGAAAATCTGCATGTCAATGTGAACAGGTTGGCTCGTGTAGTGATGCCAGACCAGGAAGAAGTACCCAGAAACACAAGTAGTGCTGGGCAAAACACAAGCAGTGCGGGGCAAAACACAAGCAGTGCGGGGCAAAACACAAGCAGTGAGGAGCAAAATGGTGCTGCTGCGCTCATATTTATTAAATTATATAACACCAAAGAAAAAGGCACAAGGGCCAAATAAACCAACACAAAGTAAACACTAACACACTAAACAAAACAAGCACCTTTCCAAAAATACACCAGTGGCATTTGTTTGTGTTTTGTTAAAAAAAAAAATTTCTGTACTAGTACAATATTACCAGTAAAATTGTTTTAAATACGAAATTAAATGCAAAAATATTCCTCATTAAAGCTATCCAACAGTAGTGTGCCCTACTGCTCAAAAATAGCTCATCTTATGGTATAAGATATTGGGCCCGATCTTCGATCTTCACGCAATCCCCTCGCTAAATTTGTGCCTCACAAAAAAATAGTGATTTGGCACAAAATGAGAGATATTCCAAAACGGCACAGAGCAGTTGCGAGACATTGGAATATAGCAGTTTTTTGAGCAATTCGCAAATCTGTTTGTGCCTCGCAAAACGGTCTGCGCATTCACTACCAATATAGCAACTGCACACAACAGTCAAGCGAGAATGCAGAATGATGGACAGTCACCATTAGTAATGGCATTACCCCGACAAGCTGCTATCACTGGTGTCGCCACAGTATGTACCGATATGACAGCAGACGAGACCATACAATATATCCTGCACACATACATACAGGGCCATTCAAATGCACAATTGGCTCCATAGCTAGGAGCCGAGTTTTCTAGTTAATGAACTGATAATGCCACTGTTTTATTGAATACAGACAGCATTGTATCAGGAGGGAATACTATATAGATGTCTTTAAAGGCCAGCTGATCTGAAATAGCTTTATGTTTTTATATTGCCCCTCACTATACTGTGAATTCGGATATATTGCAGTCCTGGAGTGATCTCCCCATTTTTACAGTCTAACTGCACATGCCTTAGCTGCAATATACATAGGCAATTGCAGTTAGAATTACTGTTCTTTTTATTTCATACTGCAAACCACAAATAAAAATATACAGAACAGTTAAAAACAAAGCATTACTATCATACTGTTATCATATACTCATGCATTGCACAATAACAATCTGCACAATCTACTTGCTGAAGCGGTTTTTATTTTAGCCAACAAGGTGTTCACTTGTGGCAGCAATGCACTAGCAAGTGTCACAGGGCAGTGGCGACAGCTCCCTAGCAACAAGCCTCCTACGTTGGGAATATATTATTTCAATGCAGCAAGAAAGGAGAGGAAGACTCATGAAATTAACTGGTGACTGAAGTTGATGAGAAGCAATTACCCCTCCACAGTACGAATTAAGTGTGATGGTTTTTATATGAAAAACGAGAAAAAGCAGGTTGCATAGAGAACTTATGATGCCCCTGATAAAACGAGGGAGTGGTTGTACAGTATTTGTTATTAGCCTATTTCTTTTTCTATGGGTCTCTCGATATCTTGCGGCCCTCAATATATAGCACATTTATGTTGGACCCCAACACCATCGATATATTGAGTGGGTGGTGTATGCAAATGTATTGTTGAGAAATATTTAGAGTCAAACCTCTTATGTTATTTTTTATATATTATTGTACTTTATTTCTTATTGTTTTACAGCATCCCACTCCAGATGTTTTTAGTTGTGTTGGCAAGTCTAGTTATCAGCCTGCTAGTACAATCAATTGTTACACCTTATCTCATTACATTGCACACCTCTCTGCAGGTTCAGGCTGAATCCAGTGGGACAGTTTTACTCAACTAGGCAAAATTAACATGAAATGGGAGATATGAACCGTCTACATATGGTTACCATTGCAAGGGCTGCTCCTTGGAAATATTCCTGTAATGATTTTAGCATATGTTGTTCAGTACAGTGTGACAGATTACAAAACAGGTAAAGAAGCAGAGCCTTCTTTCTTTTCAAATTGACTTTGGGTCCAGTAACAACCCTCAATACCTTCACTGTGGCCTCTAACGCTAATCAATCTGTTATTTTTATTTGCCACTATAAAGAGAATGACCAGACGGCCCTATAAAATGCACTTGGCAGTGCTCTTTGGGGAGGTAGCCAGCCCAGCTGCCTAAGTTGTCCATCTGGCCAATTGGCTGTCCATCTATCTGGACAGCTTGCACAATAGTCTCCTGAGCTTCCCTGGTATACTTAACCCTCAGCAGGAATATAAATGTTCTTTTCCAGTAATGTATACATATTTAATTATGACCATTCCTCAACTTTGCATTGCAACTGAGCAATAGGGGAAACTGGAAACTGGTTTTGTTATAGCTGTGCTGTAATAAAATACATTTTCCCAATTCAGCCTTTAACAGCTCAGTCTTTTTTTTTTTTTTTTTACTTTTCTAAAAACAAATTATTGAGCTTGCTTTTTGATTCCTTGAAAAAAAATAACAATTTAATTTGGCTTAATAATTTCTATAATTTTGGCATTATACAACCAGAGAAGCTTGAGAAACAACTTTAACTCAACCAGGTAGCTCCAACAACCTGTATGATGAATGAGCTCCTAAGCTTGGTAGAGCTATTGTGTAGTAGCACCAACTGCTCTATTAAGGTTAGTAATACAGCATACCAACTCAGATCAGGTCTCACATGTTCAGGTTAATTAAAATGGTATGAACAAGTTTAACTGAAATGAGAGCTGGGTGGCCCTGGTATTTAAATAACATAAACCAATTCACACCAACTATCTAAATGTGTAACCATTGTGAATGAAGTGAATCACAATCACTTTATTT